>NC_073720.1:79430809-79525809 GCF_023634085.1 Falco cherrug
TGAATGAAAAGCACCAAAATGGCTATTGGCAGGAAAAAGAGCTTATTTTTAGTCACTTGCCCACCAGAGAATCAACCAGGACCTTCAAGTGAGCTAGTAAGGAAAAAAGAAAAATGTCGTGCACGGAAAAGGTGCATATAAAAGGAGGAAAGTGAAAGAATGTGATAAGTACGTAAGACTCATAATTCAGGCAAGAGTTTCAGCAAGTATGAAAAATCACTCTTTCTGCATTTTCAGATTAAAGGCTTTGTTTAAATTGGATATGCTTTTAATTTGTTTCTGTTAGAAAAATACCAGACGTGATCTTCATCTCCATAAAGTCACCTTAATTTTCTGCCACATTGATTTACATGAAAGGAAATTCAGTAACATACAACCTCGCTAATGCCTGCTAAACTGTTACCTACAAAGATATATGGAATCACTCACTGTAAACAAAGTAGCCTACATGTAAAGTATCTCTAGGGTATTCTTATCTAACTTTGAAAATGGAGATGAGGCAGTAAATTATTTTCCTGTCTGACACAGGTCTATAAACTTTTCGTCAAATTTTTCATTCAACATCAGCGTAAAAAGGCATGCTTTGCAAAGTTTTCTTGGTTTCTTTCTCCTAGAAAAAAAGGGGAAGAAAGGGAACAGAAGAAGGAACCAAGAGGATAACAGACAGCTCAGTGAGCTCAGACATTCGTGTAGGGAACAGAAGGTTTGGGTTTTGTTCTTTTACTGCCAGTTTTTCACTTTTCAGTGCTCTACTCCTTTGCTGAAATAATTTTTTCTGTTGTGGCAGTCAGAGTACTTGACAAAAGCACAAGCACAGTGAAAGGGTGATAAACTTTAATTCCATAATTGTATATTTCTGCAAAATGGAATGGCTTCAACTGACGAGACTAAGACCCAGACCCACATTGCATCACTCAGGTATGAGTATCAAGCTTGTCTCCCATATTGCCAAGTGAGTATAGTGACCACCAGTCCTGGTTTTTGATCATGAAGTGTACTAGCAGAATGAGGAAATTTTTTATATTCAGCTTGCTGTGTTCTTCATTTCTTCTCCCCACTACCCCTCAGAGGTTTGTTTTTGTTGAATTGAATTTTTTAAAATTAAACTTGTAAGCCAGAAGAAATCCCTGTCTATGCTGGTTCTTGATTGGGAGGGAGATTATCATATTTGGGTAGTTGGGGGGGGGGGGGGGGGGGGGGGGGGGGGGGGGGAGAGAGACTTCAAACACATTTGATCTTATTCTTAAATTCATTGTAGAGCTTCTCACATGCTTAGACAGAAAAACAAAGCAGTGCTGCACACTTACATATGAAATGCCTAACCAAACTCCCAACTTTGCCACTTAAAAAAGTACAGGTATCTCTTATTTGGCTTCAATATACTGAGCATGAAAAGTAATGAAACTAAACCGAGAAGAGTATATCCAGACTCTGGACAGGCCAAACACAAGTTCATGATAAATGGGCAGACAGAAAATCTCTTCTACGCCCACGCTTTAGCCAATGCCAGCCTCATTATGCTACTGGGTCTTCTAGTCTTTTCCATGGCCAAGAGCACATCATATCTAGCTTAGTACAAACATCCTTCTAACAATTTCTGAGTGTCTGTACGTAGCACTTCTTTGATCTTCTAAGTAGTTCATTCATATAGCCTTAGAGTTCCTCTCCTTTATTGTTCAGAAGATATCAAAATATGGGATTTTAGTATCTCCATTTTCTGTGTCCTCTGAAAGGTGTATCCAAGAGGCTTGATCTCCTTTGAAGTTTGTGCAACAGCCCTCAAAAACCTTCAACACTCTGTAAAGCACCTCCAGTTGATTACCCTAAATTAGACGTTTTTGAAGACACTGAAAACTTTAGAACATTGGATTATGTTTTAAAAATGCTTTCTTTATGAATCTACATTTTCCAGTCTGTTCAAAATTATTTTGTCATGAATGTGTGGAAGCAAAGAATACATAATATGTCACATTTTGTTTTCTGGGTATTGCTTAAAAGACATCTGTGGCAGTACCACTGCACATATAACCTTAAAGGTATGCAAGTCATGGAGGAAAAGATGAAACAGATTTCTGTGTGAGCAATAGTCCTCTAACTATTGTGATTACAGTATTAATCATGAGTTATGCATCGCAGTTCAAACTGTGACAATATATTATGATATTAAGGTCATTACAAATCTGGTAAAAAAAATAATAATTACTGGTAAACAGACAATGATTTTAAATACCTCCCTGCTTGTCAAAACAAATTAGTGATGTAAAATATTAGTTAGCAGGCTTATTTATGAAATTAGATTCTCTCTAAACAAGTTAGAGAACTTCCTCTCAAGAAGTCACTGAAATCTTCCTGGGTTATCTGAATAACAGTCTGATTTCAATTTTGCAAACACTACTGTACACTTTATTACAAAGGATCTTTGTAGTTTGTTGTTTGCAAAGCAAATTGCATGATTTGAAGCTGTCGTGGCCCCTTCCCTCATATATTTTTTGTAATCTACTAAAAACTTCAAAGCAACCCTGTGACTAGGGTCCTGCCCTACAAATAATAGCAATAAAAGGCTCACTTCACATGTTATATAGAGGGTCACAGATAACCAAAAATTCCTCCATATGTGTTTGAAGCTCTTTAACCAGATTTATAAGAGCAGGTTAGCCCTTCCTGCACCCACTAGAATCCTTGGCGTCAAAGAGAACTCAATCAACCAGAGGCAGGACATGTTTACAGCCACTGCCTTGGGGCTTCTCCCACATTGAAGATAACAGCCTTATTTTTTAGATTTGTGAATTATATACGGCTGCAGGAGGGCACTGAGACCACAGAGCATGCTACAGTTTTCCCCCTGCTACCCATTTGAGCTCTTCTGTCCTAAGGGCTTCTCCTGAAATCCTTGCTTCTCCAGCCATGACCTGTCTCAGAAGTCACTTTGCCAACAGAGAGGTGCTTTGGTAACACATTGCTTCTGCAAAGCATTTTACAGAAAGAATTCACCTTCTTGCTATGGTGAAATTGGTAAATTAAGTTATGCCAAATAGGAGATATCAAAGATGTGCTTGTATAAATATTACCTAAACAGAAGTGATAGACACAGCTCAGCTGTGGCAGGCTTTTCTCCTTAAAGCCCTGATGCTATGACTGTTTTTGCCCACACCACTGAGGGAGCTAGAAAGCAGTAGGGATGACACAAGGCTGAGTGCTTAAGCTATGGATTTCCTGATTTCTTTTTGAAAGAGAAGTTAGATAGTCCATGTTCTAAAGGAATTGGTTCCAACACAACAGTTTTCTCAGAAAAAACCCCAACCCTTGAAATAACTGTGAAATGGCCTATTTTCACCAATTCACTCTGAGACAAAAATTTGAATAATGATCTATGAACATTATTTAAAAGCCTAAAATTTTATAACATAGAAATCCTGAAATAAAGGCAGAGTACATAGCTACCACATTATTCCAATGGTCTCAAGTAATAGCTCATATGACTGGATAATGTTTTGTTACAACTAGAAAGAGATAGTTAATGGAATTTACAATATTCATACTTAGACTTATGGCTTACCCCAGGAGATGCCTGCATTGTTCACACTTAATGATAAAACCCTGGAGGAACTTCACGGGTTCCCTCTCCTTAATCTCCTTATCTCTGTATAAAGAAATAAAAGGACTTTTTGCACTTTCTCCCAGCAATGATGGTAAATTTACTGAAAATACTGTAGACACGACAGCTATGAATAACTGATGTCAACATATGCTTGAAAATCATACAGATATCCTGGTATATAAAGAACAACTACCCTATCATTTTTGTATTAAAAAATAAAAAGTAGGTAGTGAATGTAGGGAAAAGCTGTGTATCATGGAGATCTGAATTTATGCTCTGGTCAGATTGTGAAACCAGTCATTTCACAAAATGACTGAAAATAGTAGAGAGGCATCACATGAGATATTAGTTGCCAGTTATTACAGGTTTATTACTGAAGTAATGTGTAAAACAATTCTCTAAATGCAAATTAAAAATATATAGTTTCATATTTATTTTAAAAATAATGAGCAATAACTGTAGTTTTTCCAGAAGCAGAGTTTTACTGTTTCAATTAAGACTAACCTGATAATGGCTATTACATTTTGGCTTTATTTATTTACAGATTTGTGAGATACTATTACATTTTACAAAATCCCGATCTCCATCTGTAGAAAACAGGACAAAGATCTCTTAGAACAGGGGGGAACAAGGCAGAACAACTCCCAGAGTATTTCTGGAGTGTGAGGCTACCTTTCTCTAAAACGACAAGCAGCTTCTTCTCAGTTCTTTTTTACAATGATGAGCTCTGATGCAGGTAATCCATAGGAATGCAGTCAGATGCATTGACTTTGTGTTTTACCTGCCTGAAGTGCAACCAGTTGTGTTTTATCAGCATTCTTGCTGTGAAATTGTGGCTGTGAAGTCTTCCTCCATTGTTCACAGTGAGCTGGGCATATATAATTTAAATCTTCTGGGGAACAATTCCACATGATAGTTACCTGACCGAGGGCTTTAGTAGCCAGAGTTTTTCTTGGCTCTAGGACTAGGCTTGGATGGAGAAACCTGGTGCTCTGGAGGAATCTGCAGACAATTAGGTTGTAGAAAAGTTTATGTTCAGTTTAATTCCTAGTGACAACAGCAGTTGTCTAAAGCAGATACACTGCTGCAACAGGAATTCAGGGAGAAGCATAAGGCACAAGAGGCATCCACGCTGGGTGGACAGCTGGTGGTCACCCACAAAAAAGAGGTTACCTTACTGTGCCATAGAGCTGTACATTACACATCATTCCTTCCAACTACCTTGGCAGACAAATACAAATAAAATATCCAGGTCCCATCCCACGAGTATGATCTCCCATCTGTGATACAGGCTATATTTAACACTACTATTGCTATGTTTCACTGATACGATCTGTTGAGGACATCTTGTTTTCTTCACGGACCAGGATGAACTAAAAAAAAAGCTTTCTGAGATCAATTCTGTGTTAAATACAGATCTCTTTATGTTTTCAGTGTGGGAAGGAAAGTAAATAGCTGAGTTACTACATCTTTTCAGCTCTCAGATGTATGGAGTTAAGTGCAACATGTGGAGATGTCAGTGGTAACCGAATAAGGGGAAGGAATGGAAATGGAACTGTGGTGGAAGTACATAGCTTTTCTGAGAAGACACCACTGGATGTGTGGTGTCTGACTGAGGGTGTGTGTGCTGATAAGACCTTAGACCATGCAAATATGGGAAGTTCCCTCTGGAAAGAGTAGCTTTTCTCCTCCCTCTCTAAGTGGGTGAATGTAAAGAACAGGAAAGAAAAATATAACATGATAACTTTTTTTCAGGGTTGGTAAAGATGTACAGAGGACTAAGAGAGAAAAAATAATCTTCTATATGGGGTAATGTATTTTATTTGCACTTCCTTAGAGCAATCCCTTGGACAGCTGTTTTAAAGAAAGAACTGAACACTGAAATTACAAATCAGGCTTTCAAATACTGCAATGCCATACTGCCATGGAAAATATATCATAACTACACAGCTGTTTAGCCAGTATTCTTCAGATATCCCTAAGGCCAAAAAAAATAGTATCTGTGTTTAAGCACTTGGCTGATTTTCACAAAGGTGAGAGGGCTACTGGTTGAGCTTGATGGTGATTGAGTACTATTCAAACAGAACGATAAAAAGGATCCTGAACAGTTGCATGTGCATGCACACAAACACATTGATACATACATCTCAAGGTCCACTGTGATTTGAAATCAGAAATAGACTGTTAGCATAGTATTAACTCAAGTATTAACTTGAGCACTTCAGATACAAAAGTTATGACCTTTTTGCATGTAAAACACTATGTTCATTTTCCAGGGAATAAGAGTCCAACTTCTCATGCCTATTATACTTCATCACCATAATTAACATTTCATCATCATCTTCTTCTTCAGGAACTTCTGGAATACTAGAAGTGTTTGAAGCTCTAATTCATTCATTAAAATACTCACCTGGTCAGCTAAAACTAGCTAACACATGTTATGTATGTAGCTTATGTGAATTGCATGTTGATGAACTCTAAATCCATTATGTGATTTGTGGGTAGCAACAATATTTGGATGGTATAAAAATATAATTAAAAAAACTTATTAAAACATTAGTATAGTCCCTATATTTTTAGGCCATTCTGTTTTCTCTTTGAAAAATGTGGTAAGTGGGTCTAAGCCTTTCCCAAGGGCCTTTGGTTTCTTCCCTGCCTTATACAGAGAAACTACCAGCTGCCTGCATGGCAATTTCCAGTCCATTATGTTTGAAGAGTAATGACAATTACAGGGAGCATCAATAACACTCTTGCTGTACTCTGGACTCTCACAACATTTGCTGATTTTTCTTAAAGCCCTTTCTCATGTACTTATGTAATTGCTAAGCTACTTTGATTTTAGTTTCCTAAACAAGCTTCTAGTCTCTCTATTGGAAAAGTATAAGCTCTAATGCAAACATCCAGGACTCAATATTTATTATTGTTATTTTTAAGACTGATAATATTTTGAAATTGAACATTTTATCCATGACTGGGATCCACTACGCACTTATAAAATGAGCCTAGGGGTGCCCACTGCAGTGATCAGATATGTGATCTAGGGGGAAAGTGCCATTTTTTGCAGTATAAATAAAAGACAGATGAGGACAGGCAATCACTGGCTCTGGTGCTCTGGGAGCACTCCAACAACAGCTTCATTTGTACAGCTACACTAGAATTACCCTAACAATAGTGTATTCACTATGGATAACCACCGAGTGACAATATAAAGATGAAAGCATTGCTCTGTAGGAGCTGGTAAAGACAAATCAAGCTGGTGGAACTGGCACTATTAGGATCTACTGGCACATCTCCCCTTGTGGCAGACCTGCACATCAGTAGCTTCAGCAGGAGAAGAGCTTTTACACCCACAGCTGGTCTGGAGTTTTCTGATAAAGAGAGGTTTCATCGCAAAAATGACAATTCATCAAAGGTGGAGTTTTTCAAAGCAGAACAGAAGTTTGAATGCATTTATTAAGCTTCTCCCATCTCCACCCAGTCATGTCTGTCCCCACCAAATCCTGAAACAGGAAGAACTCTGCAGTTAGTGCTGTCAGACTCACACTTGTGTTTTCGTCAGCTTCCCAGTAACTTCTGAAAACCTTATTGTGCAACTGCAGAGTAGGCAATAAACTGCCCAGGTGGACCTCTGGAAGATTGGAAGGTCTGATAACCTCAGCTCCCGTCAATGTTCAGCCCATCTCCTGGTTCTTTGCCAGGCATATGGAAAACTCAGGACTAAACCCAAGCTAGAAATTTCTGGTGCTTGGAGGTTCAGGCAATGTTAGCTGAATTTTATTTCAAAGCATTTTACGTTAGGTATTTTGATTATTTTAAAAAAGAAAAAATACAAATAATCCCAAATTATTTTCTTCCAGAAACTTTTAAGTATCTTCTAGAAGTTCTTTCTCAAGTGAATGTCAAATCTAAATTTGGAGCTGCTCAGCCCATAGCCCTTTTCATAACCATGGGCTACAATAAGAAACATTTTACTTTCCCAAACACTGTGAACACAGCACTGCTCCTTGAACTGCAAAGCTGCAAGATTTAGCCCTCTATCTCAAAACACCTGTCTAAGGTAAAATTTTCAGACATATCTAGGTTGCCCATGACATTGTATTTTATGATTATTATTTTTAGTCTTTGTAGAGTCAGCAACAACTGCTGAGATTATACAGCTGCAAATATTTTATGATAGAAAAGAACTAAAGGTATTTGTATAAAATAGCTATCTATTTAACACTTTTTCATCTGTACCTTATCTTTCTTTTGTTTATGTATTTTTAAACACAAATGCAACATACTACATCTATAGTATCAGTCTTGGCCAAATATACCAGTTATGATTTAAATGACCTGACATTACCCACAGTTTTACTGTAATTGTGTCACTTACTATTTTACTAAATTTTAATTATTTTAGCTGAAATCTTCCAGGCTGGTTCTGTGCCTCAGAATACTGTTTTATGTGATGGGCCAGCCAAAGGAACACGGCTAGTGAGGTTGGGGTACATATGCACTTTTTGTATTGTTAATATAGTCTGACAACATATTTTCTGAGAAGCACTGATGCCTTGAAGAATGAGGTGGGACTTGCGAGACTGTGGGGCTGAAGATCAAGTTGGTGGGAGAGAAGAAAATGCTAAGATCAAATGAGAGATGGAGAGAGAAGGGGTGGCAGTGATGGGACCGGTGAGAGGACAATAAACAGCAGGATAAAACACATTCAGGTGAGTAAGTGTGAACTGAAGGGAGGAGACACTGGAGTTGACAACTGGTTGTGGCTGATAAAGAAGAGCTGGAGCAACAGCATATTGAGGCTGAGTGAGAAAATGGTTTGGGATTAGAGTGAGAGCTGGACTCCAGTGGAGACCCATGGTAAAGAAGATGCTATACAGGCAGGAAAGTAGAGACTGGAATAAGGCCAGGGGTAAGAAAGAGATGGGAAAGCTTTGTGGTGAAGAAGACAGCCTTGTATCTGTCCTCCAAAGAGACTCTGTAAAACTGCTTCATCACCCCTTTCTGTGCTGTTTCAGTTGAAGGTTAATCATGTACTGTTGCCATCTATTACTCTGTCAGCAAAAAACAGTATGGGTCTGTGAGCTTTAAAACTTCCCTTCTTGTTATTGAAATATAAATACCTGTTAAACCATAAGCATAGATAGAATTTCTAGATTTTCAGTTTCTTTTTTTAAAAGCCTAAAAAACTCATTGAACACCCATCTAAAATATTCTGATCGCAAAGACATTCATATAGAAGTTAGGAAATATCAAAACTAAGGTTGTTTATGCAATTGTAACCTACCTGCCCTGTAAATACATGTTATGATGCATTTTCACTTGTAAAATTATATATCTTTTTTTTCTTTTATCTTTTCCTTTTTTTGTTTTTGCCCAAAGGACTATAGCTTTGTTGATTTATTAGATGAAAGAATATTCTCCCAGGATCAATCAAGATACTGTGTTGACAGAAGCTCCCATCACTAACTACTTATTTATCCTGTTGTAAAAGTGTGAAGACTTGGATGAATATGGTACAGGATACGATCAATTATACTACTTATGCATATAAAAAGAGTTATGAGAATAGTTGGAGTATTTCAAACAATTGCATAACTGCATATTTCTAAGAAGACGGTTTGGTTTTTAAATGTTTTCTTTAAACCAGTTCCCTGAACAAATTTGTTCAGCAGTATCAGTGAAAAGTCCTTACTGCCCAAAGAACATGGAAAAGTTATTTTTTCTTCACCTTTCAGGCAGCAAAATTCAACATGGCTATGACAGCTGAGCAGTTTCTAGCATGGTGAGGAGAGCTAGGAAGGATAAGGAAGGTTTCATAGAGTATAGGTAGGAAAGAGAAGCCCCTGAGAAGGTTTTGTGGAATGAGAACTAACACATTAAAAATTGATTATATGGAAACTGCAGTAGTTACAAAGATGCTACAGCATAATTCACATCCTCTGGAAGTCAAAAAGATGGGATACCTACTGAGCCATGTGAGATTTCTAGTGAGCCATGTGATCACTCACAATAGGTCAGTTTTGGGGCACTATTCCAGCAAGAAGTGTGATTTTGAAGTACAACGGTCCCTCCGTACACTATATGGACATTGAGAAAAAGCATCTATCAAATACCCCTTACAGTCATGAACCATTAGTTTTCCTGCAGGTTAAGGAACTGCACATAAGTTTTTATAGATATCACATATATTGGTTCTTATTGTACTAAAATTCCTTCTGAAATTAATGAAAAATGCAGTAAGTCAGTACTGATTCCAGGAGGGAAAAGGAAACTGCCCCCATACTGCTGTTCAACTTAGAACACAGAGCTAGAAGTTCTGTAAGTTGAGTGCATGTTATCACAGACAAACATGTCAGTTATCGCTGATTTCACTTTATCTTGCAAAAAAGACTGGAACTTCCACCTTCATCTTTCTTCACTGTCCTGATATTTTACAAAAAGTCTTCCTACCAACAGGGCAGAAACCAAATAATCTGCATACATACCCATGAGGTCCTATTATCAAGAGCTAAAAGGTCTGTTCCTATAGCTCATGCTGATGAAGTTAAAACAATACAACTCCCTTTCTATTTCACAGTAATTAAAATGTTAATTTGCTAAGAAGTTTTGCCACTTTTCTTAAAAGCTTTAAATTTCAACATGTAAATATCGGATTTTGAAAACCAGCAGCTCACAGTGGGATACAAAATCTGTGAGCCTGGATAATGCCTTTAAAACATTCAGAAGCAACAACAAAATACATTTTTGGACATGCCAGAAGGAGTTAACTGTGATTAATTGCTTTTTACTCCAGCTCATTTCACGATTAAGATTTCTGTCTCAAGGAATTGTCAGTATAAAACAATATATCAAAGTTTAAATATCAGTAATAAAACAGTACAGGAAGATATTCTGTGACTACTTAGAACTGAAAGCATTTTATTGAAAAAGGCCTTGTTTTATTTGGCAGCCATCCATGACCTCCTACTGTTGACAAAACTAGCAGCAATTCCTATTTGAAGTGTACCAGAAGATGATCCTGCTCAGCAGAAGCTGCTGCTTTAGAGCATTTACAGGATTTATCTCTAAATTAATATTTTCATCGAACACTCTCACTATACACCTTACATAATCTTTAAATTATAGGAAAACGCTAGAAGGGTGTTCTGAGAGTTGGCTGCTGAAGTAATGCTGGAGATTTATAGCTCTCTGAAGTCGACATTTGTGACTGACCTACAGCGCACCAGGGCTGCTATTTCCCTTTCCTGATTCATGATAAGTGCAGCTGTCTCCAAATAAGCCTCCAGAGCCCATTAATGCCCAGTTCATTCCCTCATGGTAAATATGCACATCTCTAGCTTCACTTTTTAATGCTCTGTTGCTGTAAAGTTGAATAGAAAATTAGTTTTTCTGTTTTTTCTTCCTTTAAAAATAAATTTTTCAAGCACCAAGGTACTGATGACTTTAAAGACTCCAGTTCATACATTTATGTTTCTGTCTAAATAAGTATTGAAGAAAAAAGAAGCTATTTATACACTAAAGATTGCAAAATAATGTTTCACTTGCCTGATGGTTTTTTAATCTCTCTTAGTGTGGTCCCCTAGCTTCCTTGCATTTGTTGTGTGAAGCATACACAAGATACAACTAATTAACAAAATCATTTGCAGAATGATATGAAGGTAAATATTAAAAAGAAAGAGAATACACATTAATAAAATGTCAAAAAAAGCTAACACATTTGTCATCCCTGCCTCAAATTGTTTTTCATTAATAAAATATACATTCTTTTCCATTTGGAAAATTTACTAGTGGCAACACATTCAGTGTGCAGCTTTGTCTCTTTAGAGATGAAGTCTTTGTTTAAGCACTGGCGATGGGTTTTTGTGCCATTGTCTAATCTGTCAGATTGGATGAGCATGTGTGTTTAGGGGTGCAGAGATGTGCGGCCACACCTGCTGTGCAAAGCTGCGAACTCACAACTCTCCCCACCATTACAATGTGTTGCGCTCAGAGCTCCTTTGTTGTGATGGAGCTGCTGGTGGTTGCATGGCTGAAGTGTCACAAGTGTCAGGCCTCATTACGGTCACCATAATCGCTCTAAAACTACCTCTTATTTTGACCATTTAATATTGAAGGGTAGGAAGTTAAAGGTTAGATACCTAATAGGTTTTGTGATGTTCAATTGATTGTTCACCGGGATTCAAAATTACAAAACAAAAATTAAAAAGGTCTGTTAATAGAGTAATGTCTGCTATTCATCTGGAGCAGTGTTTTAAATTATAGCAACAGCACTGTGCAAACAGGTGACAAGCCATTTAGATGCCATTTTAGTAAATGATCAATTTCTTTCATGGAATTATCTCTATAGAGTTATAGAACATGAGATATTTAACAAACCAAAATGGTTCCTTAAGCTTGTTTTTACTCTTTTTCCACATTAATATCTTACTAACTCCTTTGTCTTAAGTGCTCCACTGGGCTTAACTTTCAATGTTTATGTTAAATAAAAATAAAAATAAATCTTTATTAGGATTTGGATCACAGGTTTTATATTAGCTGATTACAGGGACAATGGCTATAAAACTTGGACCAGATTATTTCTGAGTTCTTCAATGCTAAACAGGGTTCAAAACTGCAGCTTTGGTTTGAGGCGTATCTATATGATAGTTACAACATCCTTCATTCACTATTTTATTTTTCAAGTTTTATTTGCAAAAGTGAAAAAGCAATGATATTTATAGGAAGCTGGAAATACCTGCAGAATATAGAAATATCAGTTGTCAGTAATTCAAATATTTGAAGGGATTTCTAGTTCATTTGACTCTGTGTGGCATATTGAAATGTTCTGAACACATTTTCTCACTATAAATAATACCTTTGACTTCTACTTTTCTTCACAAAGTTACTTCTCAACAAATGTGTGTTACTTGTTTTGGAGAAATTTTCACTACAGTCAAGTTATGGCTGATCATCACTAATTAAAATATGAAATTACGCTTAAGCAAAACCTACATCTGTTGTCACTCTTATAATACCATGCAGCCCACCACAGGATTAATTGATTCTAATCTAGATGGGTCTTTTTAGGGACCTTAGACCTGCATGGCCTTGTTAATTCAGATGGTACGTGACAGTTCAGAGGTTTCTTAAACCAGCCATAACTTGCATAAACAGACTTCTGTGCCAGCCTGAGAGGCACACTGTTATCAGGTTAGAATTTCTGTCTCCCACCTGAAATTTTTAGGCAGCAAAACTAAAATATGTGGACCCAGTTTTCATCCTGAATTTTAGGAAACTGCATGCAGCATCACCCTCCCACAACACAGCAAATGGCAGGAAAGCTTACAGTATCACCTATGTAAATGCTCCAGTGTCATCCAAAATATATCAGGTACCATAACAACATTAAGAGAAGATAACAGCTATTAAAATTAAGGTGAGAAAGACAGAACTTATAGACAAAATAGTTCAGGTGTACACTGGATTAAATTTGACTAATTTCATTCTTCCTGTAAACTACCTACCCGGCATTACTATTCTACACAGGCAATGTTTGTTTGCTTTCCCCCCTCTCTGCAAACCATTAACACTTGCCATTTGTCTGTGGTCCTGTCCTTTTTTACCCATGTCTCTCTTCCCCTTCCAACCAAACCCAAACATTAGTTTCTCATAGCAGGTGTGATACCCTCTGTAAAGGTGTTGCATCACTCCAAAGAACAACTGTACCTTGTCACAGAGACAACAAAATGAATTACCAAGTGCTAACACTGCCATTTCCTCTATAGCTGGTTCAGGAATATGAGTTTAAACCTTTAGAACACAAAAAACCACTAGTACACAGTTAGCTAAATATACTGTGGATCCATAATTTTTTCCGATGTCAAAAATCTGAAGGTTTCACAGAAAAAGGTTACGGATATGTTGTCATCAGTTTGCTTTCATGTTTGGACTGGGAAGGTATCACAGCGCTAAGTGACTGATCTCACTCAGAAATTTTGTGCGACCAGTTTAGTCACAGATTGACACACCTCTAGAGGACATCTTTCAAAAGCACAGTTCCTTTAATACCCTGTTTAATGACAAATGGGTCCAGAACCCTGCAGTAGAGTCCTTAAAGGACAGAGAGTAGTAAACTTTCCTGGTTACAACCCTAAAGAAAGTTTTATTTTAACTCATTGAAACAGAAGAACTGTATTTAACTCGGTGACAGATTAAAGATCAATTAAGAAACATCTTTCATCTGCCTTAACATCTGAAGACCCATGCCCTGGAGCTCCTGGACTGCTGTGAACTAAGTTATAAATGACTCTGAAGTGATCTTGCACTCAGCTTTAAAGAGTTAAATGTAATAAACTTTTACTAAAATAAATAGAACTACGTATGCCAAATGGAGGTTAAAGACCACAGAAAGTTCATAAACACCTATGAAGCCACTACATTCAGATATCACCTGACCTTTGCAGCTCAAGCTGATCTGTTTAGAATTATAGATAGACAACAATTTATTAAACGTGTCAATAAAATGAATGGAAACTATAGAAGAGAAAGAAGAGCTAGGACTCCACAGACACACTCCAAAATAGGATGCAGTAAGGCTTATGGGCCAGAAGATTTTATAACATTATAAACTTACTGATAGCGCCAGGCTACTACTGGAATTGTGCATGTAAGAGAAAATTTTTTAAATTGCAGCACAGCTGTGAAAGTGGAATAATTTTCTACCTCTTTGACTTCATGGTCATTACAAAGGCCAACAGAGGTGTGATGGCTTCAAATAAACAAGGGCTTGCACAAAAAATAACAAAAGAAGTACCACTTCCCCAAATCCTGTGGTATCCATGAAGGGTGGAGAAGAGACACGCTGGTCACCGTAAGCCTGAACAGCCAGAGGCCAGGGGCTGATCCACAGCTTCTAAAAGACTCTTTCACCACTGACTTGGAAGAAACAAGATGGGACTTGTCCTAAGCAGCCTAAAACCCAGCATCTCTTTAATGAATGAGTATTTAGCTTTCAAAATCAAGCCTTTAAAAAGAAATATTTTATTATTTTTTTAAAATTCAGAACTGAGATTAAAGTTGTGGCTGTGTAGATCAAAGTTCCTATTACATCTCTGGAAGATAAATTATGCCCTTTTCACCTCAAACTCTGGGGAGAAAAAAGCTACTACTATACCATTTAAGAATATAGTAACACAATAAAAACAACAAAACCAACAAATCCCATCCAACTTATATAAGAATTATAAGTAATGTGAACATCATTTACTGTTTTAAATAAATATATCCTTTCCAATGAAGATGTCATTACCTCTTTATTGATTTCCAAGTTGAATGAAATTTCAGCATCTCTGAAAGATCAGGGTTATATTCGAAACAGAATATGGAGGTACAACTGCCATGTAATCAAGTAGTCTACAATAACCTGTAACCTGGAAAATAAATTAAGGCTTCCCTTTTTAAAATACTTTGGATGTGTTATTGCTGCTAACCACAGTTTAAATTTTATTACTTTTGAAGGAATGCTATGAAATCATTCTACTTTCTACAAGGTAGTCAGCTTAACTTTAAAGTCAAATAAATTAAATTAGGGATACAATATTGATGTTACAAGGGAATGTTTAAATCAGAATGAAAGAAAACAAAGTTTTTCGGTCAATATCTGTTTTTTTCTTCATTATCTCTCAAAAAGTCTCCATTTAATAATCTTAATTCGGGTGACTAAACTGCCTAGAAATTTTCTTATATTATTTAAAAGCACACTTTTCACATAATTTCATTTCCTAGCTTTTGTGACTTCTGCACAATTCATATCATCAATGGCCTGACCCATTTTAAAACCTCTGAACACACATTATATTTTACGTAAGAAATCCATAAGGTGATTTGGGTTTTTTTGCATGAAGTTAATGAAAACCCACACTATCCAGCAGATTCCTAAAAATGAAAATGTGTTATTATTTTATAGGCAATATCAACAGTTTCTAAAGATCAGTGATAAGTATATCTAGATCAGCTAGTAGGAATCAATATTCTGATTTACATTTTTATGTGCCAGATTAGTCTTTATATTTGTTTTGATAGAAAAGCAGGCAACAGCCTATTTCATGGACAATAAATTCAAGATAGTAATGAGGAGATAGTACTGCCTCAGCTAACTGCACACAGATTGGAGGGTCACATATTTGACACAGATCTAGTATGGCCCTTAATGAATCTATATACTTGATTAGAGTCTCTGTCTTTTATAGTACTAAATAGCTTTGCACAGAAAACTAGCTCATTTCAAACAGGGTTAAGAGAGTCTCTCTGTTCAAAAAGAAAATAATCACTAAAATTTTTCAAAAAAGTTCTACATTTCTTGTGCATTTCTTCCAATAATTTCCTTTGCAAAAGGCCCAAAGATATTCTTCTTTACAGGACTGGAGACAAATAAAGTCTCCAAATATGAAATCCTCAATGCAACAATATGTGGCCATATTATAGTAAAAGATTGTATTATTTTAGCCTGAAATCTCCATATTGTTTTCTTTCTTTTTGTTTGTTCTCAGAAATATTTCCTTTATTTTCGCCTTGTCTTCTCTATTATTTTCAATGAGCACTTTTTCACCTACAATGTCCCTGGTCCATGAATTTTTCAGAATTCTCCTTCCTATTATCTTGATTTCACACCAATTATCAGTTTTCCATTCCAAAATCTTATTTGTCTCCACCTACCAATTCCTCTTTTTTATTTTATCTCTCCTGTTGTAGGTTGCCTATTCACTAAATCTAATTTTCTATCAGTAAATGTAACTTTCTTGCTCTCTATTAGCTTTTATAAGAAATCATATTAAACAGAAGCCCCTTTGGAGGGTGAAAATATGGCTCCACAAAGATCAATAGCAGATCTTGTCTTGGGTCAGGACTTCAGCCTGGGAATGTACGTGGCGTCATCAACAATTTTAACCTTCAAAATAAGTCTGGACTAATAATTCAGAAAAATGTGTTCCTATCTAATTTAAAAGATCACAAATATCTCATGCCCTATTCCAAGCCATTTTCCAATAAAGCTGCATGGATAGCAATCCATGCATGTCACATGGAATCTGCATAAAAGAAGAATAATAGGGTGCAATTTGTAATTCTTTACAGGTGAAATACCCAACATGCAAAGAGCAATTTGCAGCTGAGACAAGCTTAGCTTGGCTAGGAAGGCAAATTCGTTCTGGCTCAGTCTACTGAAGCTGCTCTCTGTGTATGAAGCAGAGTCCCATTTTGAGCTTTAGCTATTGCAGCATACAGAGGAAACAAGATTTGCAGGATACAGTGCAAGCACAGGGTTTGGGATACTAAACCAGTTATAACATCTAACCTCAGATTACAACAGAGATGTTTTAGCCTCAAAGTCCATCTGTCTTGTAACAGAGCCACCGAATGGGTTACAACCAAACTTCGAAAGAGCATACAGGCAACACCCTTGCCCTTGATGCTGTCTAACTTTATTCCTTGGGGAAGTACTCGTATGTTTATACATATTAGGATAAATGGCTCTTTTGTCATATAGATAATTTTTGTCACTGGTCTTGTTAGGTAGGTGCCTGAGAATAACTGTTCCACTGTAAGACTGGATAGAGTGAGTCCTGTCATGTCATATGCTCATACACGTTGCTTCCGCTATGTATTCCGGGTAAAGGAAAAGATCTGCTGTGCCATCGCACACCCTTGAATCTTTACTTCCAGGCCAGCTGTGTGAATATGAACAGTTTGAATATGATTTATTTCCCTTTGTATCACCTTGGCAATGTGTTAAGGACAAGTGTTTGTCTTCTGTTAAAATATATTGCCCCATTCTATCTCACTCATAACTTGACAGTGTTATGCTACAATGCTACTGATAGATTTTTTCCTTTTTAATTTCAGGTTATTTTTAATCTTTTCCATCTTGGTTTCCTTTTGTGCTCTTTTGCAAAGTGTCACTGTAGAAAAGCATTGACATAAAGCAGCTGGCATGGCTTATGCCCTCTGTTGCTCTGTCTTGAAGACTCAGAGGTGATGTTTTTCTTGGTGGTTGATAACACAATCCCTTTATATACAGACTGATAGAACTTGTTTCATTCACCACCAGGGCTTCTATCTTTTTGTGAGGGGTAACAGAAGTATTAAAAGAGGAAAAAGCAAAACAAAAAGGTGCTTTCAGAGTACTCCCCCTGCTCCCCCCAATATAGCCAGAGTCCAGAACTGAAACATAAGCCTGGGCAATTGTTAGAAACATTATTGGTCTTGTGTCTAAATGCTGGGCCAGAAAACTAACTTTTCAGTAAGTGGCCAGAGTTACAGAACAGCCCATTCTGCACTGGATCATAGTTTAACTTTTAAAACACTGTTCCCATTTCAGAACCTCTCATAAAGGGATGGTATTCTCAAAACACAGGCTTTTAGGATGCGTGGGTTATTTCTCCATCTAATATTCGGCCACGATGAGCTGTGCAAAATTGAAAACAGGATTTATAAGAAATTATATTATCAGTTTGGAGCCAAGAGCAACACTGAGTGCTAGGCCTAACCTGTTTCTTCAGATGTGATTTTTCTGACACATGCCAAAAGTAATCTCCCTTTTCTTACTGTTTATAACAAAGCCTCATTGTGGAAAACTAACTCCAATGGAGATTAACTGATTTACAATCATAGAATCATTTCCACTATCTCTTTACATTTATCATATAAGTTGTAGAGCATGACACAGGTAAAATCCCGTTGCCTGCTTTGAACAAGTGAACATTTCTGTTGTCTATGCTACAAAACAGTAGGAAAATATTTAATGTAACAGTAAAGTTCAGTTTTCTATCAGCTCTTCACTACAATAACTTTTTGTGTTCGATATTCTGCATTCTTTTTCTCCGAGAGAATAAAGCATTACTCTCTGTGAGTGATCGTAATCTATTTTTCTGTCCTAGCCGGGATACATTAACCAGGAAGCACTCTGCACACGTTTATATTTCTTAGCATAGAAAAGACAACCAGATGTACACCATTAGAATATATCAATGAAAAATACCGTCTTCCTTTAAATTAACTAATATCTACATTTAATGAAGCTCAGTTTATAGTGATTTTCTGGATGAAGTGCTCTTCTTTCAGCCTAATTATGTGCACAGCTTTCAGACAACAAGGAGTGTCTTTAACATTAGATAAGAACCTAGGCTTTTATCTCAATCAATAGTCTTTAGCCTTTGAACTCGTGTCAGAGGAAGACCAGTCCATCACATTCAGTTCTACCTGACCTCTTTCTTCTTAATGCACACTGCCATTTACAGAAGGAAAACACACAGATATACAGTATATAAGCAAGTAAACTATTTAGGGCATTTTGTGTATGGGGGGGATGGGATCTTTTATGGCTGTAAAAATGTGTGACTGTAATGATGATGTTAAAATTTTCTTGTTTCCTTTCACTGGGCTTTGTGTATCTCAAAGGAGCCCCATATGGTGCTCTTTGTCCGTGTCATTACCTCGTTACAGCCGCTGTCTGCCAGCCAAAGGTAGAACGCTGCAGCTGTAGACAGCGATACAACTGGAATTGTCTAAGGTCAACAGTGCCGTAATTACTTTAAAATGTCAGCGTACAATAAAATACAACAGTTCATCTGGCAGAAAGCAAATTAGCTTTGACCATAGCGTAATTACCCTTTTCTCAGCACCATTAGAAGAGATCAAATCTCCACATTCAGTGTTTGAGGAAAGGCCATCAGAGTACACTCTACCTGACAAGGATGCACATTTGCCATTTTGAGATGTAATTAATTGTCCCTATAATAGAAATTTTTATATTTGACTCTGGAATTGAAATGTGTAATAACCTGGCTTCTTCATATTTAACCATTTCTGCTCTGAATAGATATGCATTGCAAAGTGAAAGCAGGCGATATCAACACAATGAAAATGTGTTAACTACTCAATCAGTCAGTAAAAAACTGAAGCAAAGTTATTTTTATCAATTAGCTTAAATTTAATTGGTCAGCCTCTGATCTCATGAGCATGGGTGTAAATCTGGGATAACTTTACTGAAGCAAGTAACATGACTCTGGGTTTATACAGGTTGCTCTGACTTTGGGATCCAGTTCATTACATTGTATGGGCCACAAAGTTATACCCAAAGGAGAAAAGAAATTAAAAATCCAAACGCACTGCACAACTTAAATAAATAAATACTTTTCCAAACTACTTTCTCCAAATTTATCTTTTCAGTCTCATCTTGTTAATTTAAAATGAACCTCACCAGTATTTATTAGAGGCCATCTTCAATCCTGATCCTGATCTGAACTTCAGCTGTAAACTCTTACAATGGAATGGGGCTAATGAAGACCTCCTCATCTAGAGTGCTGGGATAAATTCTCATACTGAAGCAGCTGCTTCTTCTAGGGGTTTTATTACACGTTTTATTATTATACGTTTACATGTATGTTCACCAGTGATGTGGTAATCTGGTTAAATGGGGAACAAATGGCAAGAAGCAGACCAATGACTATGGTTGCTGTAGGGCAAAGCAAGGTGCCTTGCGTGCGTGTTCAATTTCACTACTATTTAAGGGTTTTGAGGAAGGTCTAAGCTGATTTAAAATGACTTGCAGTGTCTAAGCAGTATTCTGCTGTATGTCTGAATGTCGATTCACATGAAATAGCTACTTCTTATCAAAATTCCCTTATATTTAGGCAATTCCACCAAACGAAAGACATTCATACCCATTGTGCTGTGAGTTTTCTTTATTTCGTGGAATTTAAAATTGCAGCATGGTCTTGTGACTCTAGAACTAAAACATGGAAGGTCTGATTAAAATAAAATCTCTGAATATGGCTGGTAATAAAGATAAAACTGTTATAGTACATGCTGGAAATACTGGAAAGCACGTAAAAATTACATTTTTTTAAACACCTTTGCTCTTGAAAGCGTATATTTTTATACTTACACCATTTTTGAAGTGCAACACAGCAAATAACACCTTGAAAACTAAAAGAGTATCTAGACCTAGTTGTTAATTCTCATTGCAATACTTTGACAGGTTCTAACCAGCTCATCTTCCTACAGTGTTTGCCCTGTCTCAAGTGTCACTTACAAGTCCTTGGATCATAATTATACAATGATATTTATACACACAATATGAATGCAAACAAAGCCTGTTTCCACTGAAATGAATTCTCAGCAGGACAGGGGAGATAATCACAAACTGGTAAAAGCCTGACTTCTTGCTTTGCTTAAAAAAAAAAAAAAAAGAAAAAGGCAGAATTGCAGTTCTCTGTGGCTTTGCCTGTTTTATGCCCACATCCAAAGTAAATGTATCTCACTGCATATACATATGCGTGTTAGAGGGTGTTACTGAAGATCTAATTCAGCTTTCCACATCATTGGATCTGTAGCTCAATCTTACTCATGTACTCATCAGCATTTGCACTTAGAATCAAAAGTTAATGGAAACTCAGTGCAGTCAAGTGGGAATGAGGAGGAAAACACAAAAATAAATAAAGCCAACTCACCAAAACTAGGTCAGAAATGAACTCAGCTCTTTATCTCATTTTCAAAGTCTGTGTAGAAATGGATGTATAAACAATGCAATTTTTAAAAAAATCTGATTCTATAGAATAAATAGGAAAATAACTTGAGTCAAAATATAGTCCTAAAACAGTGGACAGCAAAAGTACAGTGATAGAAATATCCAATAAAACAATAATAAAAAAGATATGGAGGAGAAACAATGATTAAGAGATTAACATACCCCATATTTTTGACCAGTTTGCCTTTGTAAAAGAATACGTATTATTCTTTCTCATTAATATCATGTTGTTCTTACAATTTAGAATTTTTCTACTCGTTGCAGGGTGACCTGAATTTTCCTTCAGGAACACAAGGGGAAAAAGAAAGAAAAGAAATCAGCAAAGGTTGCAGCATCGACAACAGCTGAAAGATAAAAAACTGCCAGCAGTACCATCCCTAGCCTCAACAATCATGCCTAAAAAATCCTGCTGGGAGTACACATCAACAAAAGAAATATGTATTGAACCTGGCTTTGATCTCCTGTATGTATATCACTACCATAAAATCTGTTTAAATCCAACAAGTTCAATTGTGAGCACATTGCAAATGAAATCCAGACATTTGAGAGTATCTGTTTTTGGGCCACATCGACATAAGGCAGAGCACAAGACCAAAATACAGAATACCTGTCACTGGGCCTGACTGAGAAGCGGCATAGTTTGAAATAGAAAAAATTTTTATTTTGACAGTGACATTTATGCACATTCCTGAGGCAAGCCTGAAATTTTTTTCTTGTTTAGGTTCTGTATGAGAGCAAAGCCTTGTTGACTTTTTGTGTGATTTTAACGTTTACAGCTTGACCATAGAATGACAGCACATTTAATTCTCTGCCATCAAGGTATAGTTACATGAGGACTTAGCCTGGTAGGAGAAATACTTTACAGTTATGGAACAATATGTTTGAAACCATTTTCTCTTTATCAGAATAAAAAAAAAAAATTCTATAGCTATGCAGGACAAAAACTTAGGACAAATGTATTCACGTCCCATGATGTGGAGACACACTGCTCATCTTACCTTTTTCTTTTCTAGGTGACTAAGCCTGTTCTGTCACGTAGTATCTTCCCGTGGTTTGGTTGTATGGTTCCTTTCCAGATTCCTGCAGAGTGGAAAGGGAAGGGGGAAAAACGCTCATTGATAAAACATAATGCCCATTGGATGCCATTTCACATTACCTTATCCAAGGTGTCTTCCTCAGGTAATGGACTTATTTAATTATTGATAGCTCATTCAGGCAGCTGAATGAAGACTAACCTCCTCCAAGGCTCTGATCTCAGGCAAAAATCTTAACTCCTTTCTGCCGCTAAGTACTTATAGGAATAAGGAAATTGAGGTGTGCATATTCTTATCTGGCAGGACTGTCATGATTTACTTACCTGAATTACACAGACACCATATGGAGAAGTGAAGACTGCAATAAAAATAGCTGCTGTAGTCTTTCCCCAAAGGTGACTAGGTCCACTCTTCTGGGATTCCCACTCATGTCACAAACGGGTTCATATACACATGTAAAATTTATGTCTACAATGTTACAAAACCTTCCGCAATTTCAGATGAAACAGCATATTTTTGGTAACATTTTAAATCCTTACATAGAAGTATTTGAAGTTATTTTAAAGGTATGGTCAGAATAACAGCACACACCAAAATCATGCTAATAAAATAATATATACACATGCATGTGGCTATGCATTCACACGCATGCCTATGCAGACATGTAAATATGATATTTTTAAAGCAGATTAATCAGATAAGGAAAATCAGCCTGCCACTACCTGTGGCAAGAATTTATGCTCCATTCTACACTGGATCTCACTCTAAATGGACTAAAATGTCCCTCTGCAATGACACTGAGACCCAGCATGTGATAATCCACCTCTACCTGGTTTATGTCTAATGAGCAAATACACTTCAGATTGCTGATATCTGGAGTATAAAGTAGAAAGGAAGAAAAACAAATACTGAAGAAAGGATTTTGGTTGATACCAAAGTGATTCTGATGATGGACTGAAAGAAAAAATTCAGGCTCATAATTTGCCCGTTTTGAGAAAAAGAGAAGAAGCAGTTCAGAGGTTAGCATGTGATTATGCATAGTGCAAGCATCTCCTGATACCCAGTTTCATAAGCTGCACCAGATATGAAATATTCTGTATTATCTACTTGAAAGAATATACAGGTAACTACTGAAAACAAAACATGACATGCAATTTCATGATGTTCAGTATGGCCCTCACTCTGCATTCATAATAGCACTTTGGTTACATAAAAAAACTCAGTAAGTTTCTAGAGAAATCCTGTCACATACAACATTAAACATTATTTACATTTAATTAGGCAAAATCAAATCCTGCAAGTTAGTTCATTAGATTTCTCTAAGGCCAGTTGTTTATGTAAGCACTGAATCATTAATATGCAGCTACTTCCATAATTATAATACTGTCAGATAAGAAACCTGCTGCCTCGGACAGATAAAGAAACTTGGAGATAGTCACAGATATAAACCCTGATTCAGCTCTACCGTGTTTGGAAAAACCTAGCCTGAAAATGCAGAATCGCTTTCAGATGCAAACCAGCAACACAGAAATGAAGCGATGAATCCTACATTAATGAAAATTAGACAGGAAAGCAGAAAATAAAATAACGACTGTGAATTCTTCCTGCATTTTTGGGAGAAAGAAAAGTCCAAGAAGTTGAGCTATAGTGTTACGTATAATTCTAAATTTATGAAGGTGGTGAAACCATATTTTCTTCTTTGCCAAGAAAGATTTTTCTTTTTTCATGGATCTTTATTTAGGCAGCAGCATCTCTGAACGATATGGTGAAATTCAAGGCGGGGCCAGTATGTTCCTACAGAGTACAATCCAGGATACTTGGCAAAGTTACTTAAGAGGAGAAAGATAGATATCACATTCTCTCATGTTTCTTTTTCTGTGTTTCATCATACCTTAACACTTCCCACAACTACCACATATGCATGATATGGTCTACAGTGGACTCCAAGGATTACTCTAACTTGGTAGAAGGATCTGTCCTCAAAAGCCACAACTTTAATTTTTTCATACTCTACCATAGGATTCATGACAGCAAAACATTATTGAAGACAAAGACAGGGCATAGACTACACATTGAATTTAACTGATCTCCTAGACAGGTTTCCCAGCTGGACCTTCTTTTACAGGGTACTTTGTCTTAAACATTTGAGCACACATAGAATGAAAGCACTCATTTCTTCGGGGTGAAACACTGATTAACATAAGAATTTGAAAATCTGGCTCATTTGAAAATCCTTTGAGCTAAGGACAGGTGCTGACCTGGCCATTAAAACACGCCTCTTCTGAACAGGAGGCTGAGCTGCCACCGAGTAACTCCTATTTAGAAAAAAGCGAAACATTTATGCAGAACCACATGATGGACTCCCTGAGACATCCACCTAGAGCTGTTCTATATGGCACAGAGTGTACGGCAGGACTCTGAAGTTGACTTGTGGGGATATGTTAGGATACCCAGGGTATCTGAAGCGAACTGCACTCACTTTAAGCATATGCATTGACCTATATGGAATGTGTACAGTTCTAACAGATAAATGCCATTTGGGAGGTTGCCATTGTGCCTAGAGACCCCAGGCTGAGCAGAGCAGCACAGTGCCTTGTTTCCAGCAGCCCTGCCCTGTCCTGGTGCTGTGGCTACCTGGAATGGCCAGCTGAGGCCCCTGGAGTGGCACTGCGGAGCATCTCTGGACACCTGGACCCTTCTCTGTGCTGCCAGGGGTGATCTAACTGTCCATGCACAGAAGCAGTGGACTTCTAGGCGTTATAACTGGGATTAAAATAAAGATTTAGTGCAATGTGTGGTGCCTTTGTGTACCTCTGCTGACTGATCGAGAAGCAGATGTTTTGCCCTACCAGTTTCCTGGATATCCGTAGGGTATTAGGCTTTAAGGCAGCTGAAGTGGCACTAGGCCAGTATGTTCGACACCTGAATGGCTCCCCAGTGTTTAGACACCACATTGGTACCCAAAACAATGTGGCCAGCAGGGCCAGGCAGTGCCCGTCCCCCTGCGCGGGGCACTGGTGCGGCCGCCCCTCGGGCCCTGGGCTCAGGGCTGGGCCCCTCGCTGCAGGAGGGACGCAGAGGGGCTGGAGCGTGTCCAGGGACGGGCAGGGGGCTGGGGCAGGGTCTAGAGAAGGAGGAGTAGCTGAGGGAGCTAGGGGTGTTTAGGCTGGGGAAAGGGAGCTGAGGGGTTTGTCCATCCCACTGCGTTGAACAGGGATGAAGAGTGGCAGCCCTTTTCCCTGGGCAGCTGAGGGTTGAGCCTTCCATCAGCCCTGGCTCTGCCCAGCAGCATGGTGGCCATGTCTGGCGAGGGTTATCTCACAGGGGTTTGTGACATGGTGCCCAGTGTGGGGACACAAAAGGCTGCCTAGAGCTGGGCAAGCTGGCCCAGACTAGAGGCAGGCAGGTGTGGGAGCATGTAGGGGAGGGGAGGGCTGCTGAGACAGGGAAGGGAGGCAGGGATTCCCATGGCATGACACAATGGCTGCTCTTCCTTATTTTCAGAGCTGCATGATAAGAAGAGACGATGGCCCACACCCATGCAGAGCCACACAGCCAGAGACGTGATACATTCCAGAACCAATGTTTCACAAAGTTAAGGACTCAATAGCCTGGCAGAGCCCTGGGCAGGGTTGTTTGTGGTAACAGAGAGTGGCTTACTCCTTCTGTGATTTCCCGCCTTTACCTGTCTGAGGAAGAGACTCGGAGGGGACCAGACTATGGCATAGCAACACCCTGACCCACACAAACACAGATTTTCTACATTCTGCATGCAAACCGCCTCATAGTTAAGGACTTGAGAGCCTGACAGAGTCCTGGGAAGGGGTTCTGAGTGGTGATACAGAGTGGCTCTAACTTCTATTAATTTTCTGCATTTCAAGTGTCTAAGGCTCGGAGAGGACCAGACCATGGAACAGAGATGACCTGAGCCACGGAGCCACAGATTTGGTACCTTCTACATGGACACTGCCTAGAAGTTAAGGACTCAATAGTCTGGCAGAGCCCTGGGCAGAGGTGTTGTGTGGTGACAGAGGGTGGCTTAACCCTTGTGTAATGTCGTGGGTTTTGCTGTCTGAGGACCAGAGTCGGAGAGGACCAGACCAGGGCACACAGTTATCCTGAGCCACACAGCCACAGATTAGGTACCTTCTACATGGACACTGACACAAAGATAAGGATTCAAGAGCCTGGCAGAGGTCTGAACAGGGGTTATGTGGTGATGGAGGTGGCTGAAACATTTGCTTGATTTCCTGCCTTTTGGTGTCTGAGGGTGAGACGTGGAGAGGACCAGACCATGATGCATGTATTTCCTGAGCCACCCAGCCACAGATTTTCTACCTTCTGCATGGAAATCACCTTAAAGTTAAGGATTCAGGAGCCTGGCAGAGCCCTGGACAGGGGTTCTTTGCAATGATAAAGATGGGCTGACCTGTTTCTTGATGTCCTGCATTTTAGTGTCCCAGGATGAGACATGAAGAGGACCAAACCATGGTGCACAGTTATCCTGAGCCACACAGCCATAGATTTACTGACTTCCACATGGACACTGCGTCAAAGTTAAGAACTCAAGACCCTGGCAGAGCCCTGGGTAGGTTTGTGATTGGTGAAGGAGGGTAGCTGAACTGCTGCAGGTTTCCTGCATTTTAATATCTGAGGACGAGACTTGAAGAGGACCAGATCTTGGTGCACAGAAGTCCTGAGCCACACAATCAAAGATTTAGTACTTTCCACATGGACACTGCCTAATAATTAAGGATTCAAGAGCCTGGCAGAGCCTTTGGAAGGGGTGTTGTGTGGTGACGGAGGGTGGCTGAAACATTTACTTGATTTCCTGCCTTTTAGTCTCTGAGAACGAGACTCAGTGAGGACCAGAGCATGGCACACAGATACTCTGAGCCACACAGCCGCAGATTTAGTACTTTCCACATGGACACTGTGTCAAAATTATGGTCTCAAGAGCCTGGAAGAGCCCTGGGCAGGGGTGTTTTGTGATGATGAAGGATGGCTTAATCCTTGTCGATTTTTCTATTTTTTCACTGTCCGAGGATGAGACTTGGAGAGAACCAGGACCATGGTGCACAGCTCTCCTGAGCCGCAGAGCCAGAGATTTACTGCCTTCCATATGGGCATGGCCTCATAGTTAAGTATTCAAGAGCTTGGTGGAGCCCTGGGCAGGGGTTGTGAGTGGCGATGGAGGGTGGCTTGATTTCCTGTCTCTTAATGTCCAAGGAAGAGTGTTGTGGAGGTCCAGACTATGACACATGGTTTTCTTGATCCACACAGCCACAGATTCTGTACCTACTGCATGGACACTGTGTCAAAGTTAAGGACTCAATAGCCTGGCAGAGCCCTGGGCAGGGGTTGTGTGTTGACAGAGGGTGGCTTAATCTTTGCGTAATTTTCTGGGTTTTACTGTTCTAGAATGAGACTCAGAGAAGACTAGACCATGGTGCATGGTTGTCCTGAGCCACAGAGCCACAAATTTTCTACCTTCCACATGGACACTGGCTCCAAGTTAAGGATTCAAGAGCCTTGCAGAGGCCTGGGTAGGGGTGTTGTGCAGCGATTGAGGGTGGCTGAAACATTTGCTTGATTTCCTGTCTTTACTGTGCAAGGATGAGAAGAATTGCAGAGGACCAGACCATGGTGCATGGTTTTCTTGAGACACACAGCTACAGATTTTCAACCTTCTGCATGAACTCTGCCTCAAAGATAAGGATTCAAGAGCCTGGCAGAGCCCTGGGCAGGGGTGTTGTATAGTGGGAGAGGGTGTTTGAAATATTTGCTTGATTTCCTGCCTTTTAGTGTCTGAGGACGAGACTTGGAGAGGACCAGAGCACGACACATATTTTTCTTGAGCCGCACAGCCACAGATTTTCTGTCTTCTGAATGCACACTGCCTTAAACTTAAGGACTCAAGAGCCCGGCACAGCCCTGGGCAAGGTGTTTTGAGTGGTAATAAAGAGTGGCTGAACCTCTTATTAATTTACTGTCTTTTGGTGTCTGAGAATAAGACTTGGAGAAGACCAGAGCACGGCATACAGAGTCCCTGAGCAACACGGCCAGAGATGTGATACTTTCTCAGGGAGACTGAGAAAGATATAAAATTCAAGTGTCTGGCTGGTCTCTTGACAGGGCTTGCCCATCATGATGGAGGTTTGTGGCAACATTTTTTGTTTTCCTGCCTTTTATTGCTGCATGATTGTTTAGTGAGAGGAGCAGAGCATGGATAACACCTAATCTCAGCCACAGAGACAGAGATTCACTACTTTCTACAGTGATACTATCAGAAGGTTAAGTAATCAAAAATGCTGTTAGCCCTGGGCACCAATCCAAGTGGTCTACATGGTTACACTTGGCAGTGATTTGGTGGTGACCCATGCCACCTTCGTTGGTGTCTCCTTGCTGCCAGGGAGGTGTGGGACTGACAGACAGTCTGTTGGAGCCCTGGGTAGGATTTGCCCATGGTGATTGAGTGTGGCTGCTCCTGTTTGTTATCATCCTGCCTTTTACAGCCACAGGCTCAGACAGGGACAGGACCAGAACCTAGTGCATGCCTGCCCTTTTCCTTCACAGATACTTAGCTAGAGATTGCTTCTGTTTTTTACAAAGCCTTTCACTCAAGGATGAGGAAGAACACAACCCTAGACTGCACCACACCATGGTGCCACAGGCAGCTGGAGGGTCCTTACAACTGTGGGCAAATGGAGCTCCATGCCACCCACCCTCTGCGTCTGAAACATACCTTGAAATAATTTTTTCTGATTCATGAATGATTGGCTCTTTCTTGTGTTTTTTTGTGATTTTTTGTGGGAAACCTTCTGGAGCTTCTCCTTATTATCCATATTACATTTTATTTGTAGATCTTCATATACGAGCAAAGACATATATCTATCTACATATAAATTTATAAAGTACATCTTCATCTTCCTTACATGAAGGAAGTGGGGAGACAGCCAGAAGCTGCTCTGAGACCATGTAGGTATGATGGTTTCAAAACATGGAGCCCATCATATCATAGAGCATTATGTAAACATGTGGCATGTGAGCCAGGAGCCGTTTCCACAGTCAGTGGGATGAGGCAGGAGTCAGAGGTCAGACTGTGGCACAGGGGTTCCATGCAGACCTCACAGTGAGATCATTTTTTGTCAGGTACACTGCTGGGAAGTTCTGCACTCTGTCTCTGGGAATTTTCACCTGAAAGGAAAACTTACTATATATATCCCAAATCACCTTCTCATATTCTCCTAACCTCTGCTGCTGCAATATCTTTTCAGGTTAACTATAAAAAGATGCCATTTAAACCTTTTGGAAAATACAGTTGGAAAGTTAAACCGTGACAAAAAGCCATTTTGCTGAAATTCCTTTCTCTGAGTCTTAAGTGACTATGCTGGTATATTTGTTAGTTTCACAAAATCAGATCTTTACATATGCATTCTTACCTAAAGCAAACTCTCAGTTTCAGGAGTTTCAGCACTTTCACCGTCCTTGTATTCACACCAAGATACTAGGTGAAGTTATGTCTGTATCTTACCTTTTTCACTTTTCAAGCATAGTAAGCAGTCTTCCATCAGAAAAACACAATGAAAAATCAGAAAAATCAGAAAAACATCAGAAAAACATCAATGGGAACTTTTGTTCAATAGGTAATGGTCTTCAAAAATGTAAATCAGGTGATGCCACAGAAGGGACAGAATATAAATTGAAAATAATGTTTGGCAGAAAATTATGTACTCTCATATGGTATATGTGGCTTTGTGATGATGCCTCTCAAGGCATTATTTAGAGCTAGGCAAAGGAAAGCTTAGGCAGAACAAGGCTATATTGTGCAGAGGAGGGTCTGTAAGGACCGAACCTGTTTCATTTAGTGGAGGGCAGGAAAGTCTTGACAAAGCAGAGTTACGAAAAAGGTAGACTAAGCCCTTCTTCTTTGAGAAGGAAATAATGCTCACTGAAACTAGATAAAAATACATAAGGAGTTATCTCATTAGGTGGTGCACAGCCTATAGAACAAATTGACATTGAATGCTATTAAGATTTAGATGAGCAAAGCTAGGAATGTATTTTTGGCTGTGCATGTGTATAGCCAAATTCCCACAGGTGAATAGAAGAATAGAGATTAATAGCAAAAAAGATTATACATACATTTTACATCTGCATAGCTTTGAGGTATTCATATAAATATCAATAAAAATATCCCTTGCTGTAGTGGTGGCAGGTGTTGATCAACTGTTCAAGCAGCATGTGCTGCTTAAGTCTTTGATGCTTTTCTCCAGCAGTAAAACACCCTAGGTGGTCGACTGTTCCCATTGCTGTTCCTCCCTCACAATCGTTTACCCTGCCTCTATCGGCAAACGTAGAGCATAACACTAATCAAATTCTCGTTCCCCTCAGGTTGTCATAAAATTTTCCTCTGTAGTACTTCTTGTGCCACCTCAGGCACATTATATGAAACACTGCAGGAGAGAGGATGAGCACCTGACCGAACAAGTCTTCCGGATTATGCAACAATTCTTGCATGAGTTTTTATTCATGAACATGTTTCCCCTCCTTCCCTCACCCTCAGCCTCCAACAATGCACAATTATTTAAACAGAGTTCAGATCTCAGCACCAAGTTGTTCCCTCTTACAAAACCCCAACCCATTGCTCATTAATGCAATGGGGTTTATTCAATGTTTCTATAATGTTTACAGCAAGAGGGTCAGTAAGAATGAAGGAAAGCTCTGTGGCTGGGTTTTTCTAAGAGTGAACAAAGTTCTGATATCTGAGCTCTGTTGAATAATTCCTCCTGAGCTCACCACTGCTTGCCCATTGGCTTTCAGTGGCAGATGAGTCAAAGAGCAGACCTCTAAGCCATAGGGGCTTTCCACAGATGCTGTGAAGTTTTAAAACGCAGCATGAGAAGCTGTGGAAGAGCTTAAACCAGAAGGTCACATTCAGCACAAGATCACTGCCTCACCATGTCTTTTTTAGTGTGGATACTCATGGAAGATCCAAAAACTCAAGACAGGGAGGTGGAGAGCAAAAAGCTCACAAGTAATTTTTACAGAGCTCCACCAAAACACCAAAGATGCTGATAGATGTTTTTGATGTAAGTTTTCCAAATTTCCCACCCTTCTAAACTTCACGCAACTGGGTTTAGTTTTTTCTTTTTCTTTTACTTTTCTCTTAACCAAATGAACTTGCTTGCCATGAGGACCTCTCCTGCCTCCTCAGTACTCCCAAGCTCTTGTAATTCCTGTGCAGCTCAAAGTTAACCTGTGTCTTTAAAAACAGTAATCAAAGTAAGATCAGTGTGTCTTTAACACAGTGATACTACATGTCAAGCACTACAAATTCTCTATGCTTGCCCATCAACTTCTCTTATTACAAACCCACAAGTACTATTTTCCTAAAAGCACCTTTCAAGTAATCTGCCTTCTACTGAAATGTGACTGCTACTGTGTACTATTTTAAAAATGGTTTGACAGAATTGCTAATGTTCTCATTCCTTCAGGATATTTCCTAATACTTGTAGCCTTTTCATGTTTCTAATTAGGCCAGTAATGGTCCCTGAAGTTAAACCAATTAAAATTATTTACTGTGACACATAGTGTGGAGATAATTATCTGATATCTGAATCCAACTTCTGCTTACTTCGCAACATTACTTAATAGAAAACAGGGAAACTGATGCCCATGCTTTCATTTTACTTGTCTACCAAATGTGTTTGCCCTATAGCAAACTGTTTAAATAAAGCATTAAAATCTTTGTGGTGCTAATCAAAATGTTTAAAATCCACTCACACTTCCTTTATAGTTCTGAGAAGCATATAAAACTCTTACACATTACCTTTTACATTATAGTTGCTGACCAACGTAGTATTATACCCTATTGTACATAGATAATGCAGCTTATGCAGTTTTTTTTAAAAAAACCATCATTTCCAGCTCTTTTGTTTCTCTTGAAAATGTGCATGCAACAAAACAGACTTGAATTTTTTGGGCTTATGAACAGAGTAAGGTTATTTTTTTCAATAAAAACAATTTGTCTCCTGATGTGATTTAGGTTACATGTCACATTTCCCTTTGCTGAGTTTTTCTGGGAAAGGGAGGAATTGAGATGAGAGGATTTTCAGACATGCCATGTTCCATAATTAAGCATTTTAAATTTAGCCGAAGTTCACTTGGAATTTACTGATTTCCAAACCTCATGGGAAGGGGGAGGGAAAGACAGATGACAAAAGAAGTAAAATAATTCACAGGATCGATAGTGTTTTTCACTAAAGTAACCACTACCAGAGGATCCCCGAGGAAAAAAAAAAAATAATAATAATAATAAAAAAATCCTCTACACCACAAATTCTGCATTTGGAAACAGTTTGGCCTGTTTGCAAAGTGAAACTGGTTGAAGTCTTCACACAGAAACTTGAACCAGTAAAAGAATTTCTATTTTTGCTGAAATCTGTCAAATGCTGCAAATTGCAATAATCTAGAAAGGTGTTCAGCAAACTACAGGGACAAGCCAAGACTACTTCCACACGACAGGATATCGCTCCCGTAGCACAGACAGTGGGAAGATGCTGTGTTTGCTTTGCCAAGTTCTCGGAGCTTTGTGGCCAACCTGAAACCTAAATGGAGTGTTTACAGGACTGTCTAATTCAAATTTAACGTTGCATTTTTGCACTTCTCTTGTAACTGAAAATGTATACATGAACTTAGTGCGCGAGAAATTTGCTCTACTTACAGGCTGGGAGAATCGAGCCTGCTGAAACACATGCAAAACAGGCAGCAACACAGCCTGTTCCCCTCTCTGCTCCAGGGATACGATTTTTTGGGGATGAAGGTGGATCAGCATTTTGTGCTGATCACTGGACTGTGTGAAAAGTCAGCTGGGCTGGCTCTACCTCCTTGCTCTGTGATTTTTCACATCTGGCCTATAAATCTGCGACTTGATGTTTGAGGCATTATCGGCTAGACTGTGGTTTGTGAATGATGCACAGGAGGAAATGTTATGGAGTCACAAAAGTTTTCTTTTGTTCCAGATTTTAGTTATAGAAAAATGAGGAAAATATGTTTACAGCCCAACCCCCTCCCATTCTCAAAGATTTTAAAGCAATGATTTACATTGAAATATAAAATGAATAAACATACATATTCCTACATCATCATTATCTAAACCCTTCTACTTCCTTCAATTTTGCATACGTTGCAGCATTTAACGTGCCATCCAGTTGCACTTAAATGAGCAAAGCAATTGCAGACATTGTTAGACATCATTCTTATGGGGAGATGGTTTCATATTTTGGCAAAGTTCTCAGCCCTCATAAGGGGTATTGGGTTAGCTTGTGGACAGTAACTACTCTGTACGTCTTAATTTACTTAATATTTCTTTCACCCTTTTGTCGTTGCTAACTAATTCAGATACTTACAATCTTTTATCTTACTGATCACCAAGGCTAATTAATTCTTGTCTGCTCATGGTGCTATTGAGAGCGAAGGAATGTGAGCCAATTCCTGTCACCAAGGAGTTAAAAACTCCTCAGCCTTCACTCTGGAAGGTTTGCTCCTATGCCCTTTTAGACAATGACAAACTGTTAAGTGTAAAACTAATTAACATTTCAAAAACTAGTGTTAATCAATAGTACTCAGATTTGTTTGGAGCCCTGTTCTGTGAGTTTTTCCACTTGTTCTTTTATACCATAACTTCCAAATTATTGTGCTAAATTTAGCTGTTTACTGGATTGGTAAGCAGTGAAACATTACAAGACTAAAGTCACTAGAAATACATCACTGGTACATTTTTTAATATCTCCTATAAAATCTGGTCTTTATTCTGCTGTTCCTCCTCCTTCCCTCCCTCATCATTCTGTTGAGTGGCAGAGCTGATTCTCAGTCGTTTTTATTGTTAGTACTAAAGGACTCATTATATTTAAGATAACAACTGATCACCACTGTCTATCAGGAGAATGCTGATGAAATCTAAATAAGACCCTTCATGAAGGTCTGTCCATGAGATTTTTTTTTAATGTTGAACAGAATAAAAAAAGAGTATTTGCTATGTTTGCAGTTTCGATTTTGAAAGCAGAATGATCATCATAGTTTCACCACATAGAAACCAGGGGAAATTTTCTGCTTTAGAGAAACTAGATTGCTTGGACCCTGTGTGGAATGCAAGTTCTAATATACATTTGGACATGATCTAGATGCTGAAACACTTCAGCTGCTGCTGAAACAGGTTGTAATGGAGAACTATCAATGATTTATAAATGCAAAATTGTGTTTTCATGATCGAGATGATAACAGCAGACTGCTAGATATTAGTGGAAAAAGAGGAAGGGGGTGAAGGATGGTGCTAGCAAAGCCTTCAAAACTGTGACCCATCTTTGCATTATGAGAACCAAAAAGGGAGGTGTCAACACTGCTGACTGATGTGGTCTGCTTTCACTAACCTCAGGTTGGTGAATTACATAAAAATTGTATGTGAATTGTATGAAAAATTGTTGGTGAATTACATAAAAAATTACATATTTCAGTAATTCACAGCTGAAACTTGAAAAGTGATGCTCGATTTCCTCTAAAGCGTTGTTGCTGTCAGCTGGGTAATAAATAGAATCCTGAAGTTTACAATGAATGTAAGCAAGGTTTAAAGCAATAGGATGGAGGGAGCTTTGAGGGCAGAATGAAGTTGTCAATTTAACTAAAATTCAGATTTGCCAAGATTCAGAGGTAGTCGAGCTGCATTGTTAAGAGGAACATGTCCTTCTAGCCTCAGCTATTGGATGCATTCACTGAAGTGCTGGAATTTCCACAGCCCTGTGGAGGAAACAGAGACTTAGTTTCTCACTGGGACAATGGAGCAAGCCTCCTACTTCAGATGCTGTACAGCAAGGCAGACATAATGGTCAGGTGTGATTAGCAGAACTTTAGCATTTGATGGGGATGAGTAGCTATCTACTCTAAAGCCAATAACTGTGTTGGACTGTGACATCCTAGAAGAATCCAAGAGTTTTTTGAACTGTGTTTCTGACGTGCTCATGGACTAGAGCTAAAGCTAAGTAAGTGTAAGGGTGCAACAGTTCCACAGGTATTACGTGGGACTATAGATGACCTTACACACTTGCAACACAACTGGTATTGTGGCCTGGGGACAGAAGGGAGATAGTGGAGGGAAGAGTAACCTTGGATAACATGCTTATCATTCTGGCTTAAAGGTAGCCTTACAATATTCTTCGTTCTTCTAAACGCTGGGGTTCACCTCAGACATAATAATGTCATTCACATTATTCCCTTTAGTCTTACAGTCTTAACCTTAAGCCTTGTAAACTTAGATCTTTAATTTCTATTGCATCCTGTCTGCATAATGTTCCATGAAAGAAATGTTACTGCATAGGCGGTAGGCCTAAAGGGAGACTGGTATTTATTATTTCTGATGAAAAACAAGTCATGCTCATTGAATTTGGTTTGATTATTCAGTTTTAATTTGGAAATTGTATGATATCATTCAAGCTCGGTTGTATCACTGATTTAAGTATATCACAAGGCAGCCTCTCAGTATTCTCATGGGGTCATTTGTGTAACATTCTGCAAAAGTATAAGTCCGTACATTGCATTGCAATATTCACTTTTTCGTCTATTACTTGGTATTAAAACACATTTCTCAAAGGTAGTAACGGCATTGTAAATGTATCCCAGTCCTAAATGATTTTTTTTTCTAAAACTAAAGAAATCTCGCCACTAGTCAATCACACACATTGCACTTTAAGACAAGTTCATAGTCCCTGCTTGAGTAAAATGGACATACCCAACTTCCAGAACATGGACCCTCTTATACCTTTGTCCTCTCTATGGATAGTAGTTTCAATATAACTCATTTTAGTCCTGTAAAATTTGTTGTCAAAGGGTCTATAAGCACTAGTGAAAATTTCCATTTTTGACATCACAATGTGATATTATAGTTTGATCAAATTGAATTTATCCCTTTAACTTCAGCTAATCTGAACAGGAACTGCTTGAGGAATTTTGTATAAATCTTATACAAAGAAGAATCTTACTAAAACTATTTTCTCATACAGCATATAGTAATGAAGTTTTCAGACTTAAAATTCTTTTCTCATTCCAGTGGAACTGGGCTTTAATTTTATTCTAAATGCACATCCAGGTTAGTTGTGGTTGTTGTGCATGTTTGCCAAAACAGTGACTTGAAGAAATACACATGTATAATGTAAAATAACCTTGAAATACTGGCTCGGTAGCAATCAAGGTTTTCCCAAAATTCATATTCGGGAACGTGTATATAAAACAGTTCCTTAAATACATTGAAGTTTAGTATTGGGGATTAATTCTGGGACAATTATCTTTTAATTTTTTCTACAAAAATAAAAAGAACTATTGAAAGATTTTTCTGAATAAACATGTTTTGAATGGGTTAACTGGAATGATTTTTTTTCTTCATCTGAGAACAATTGTCTCTTGCATGTCTGTCTTCACCCTTTTCTGCCTTGAAGTGCAAGCATGACCCATGAAGCCTCAAGCAAATGCAAAGAAAAGGGGCATTGTTGCACAGGCACCTTAAATGATGGTACAGAAATTTCTTTTCAGTGGATCACTGACTCCAATTCTGCTGGACAGATATGCAAAAATATTTCAGACTGAGGAGTCATACTAGTTTTGCTTTTTTTTCCATCTTATTTTCTTTCATTTGAGAAAAGTTAAGCTCAGATGTTAGGGTTTTCAAAAATATTCTATTATACCCAGAAGCACAAAGATCAGAAGAGCAAATTATTTATCTAAATTTTCCACACATTGGCAACCACTTGGATAAAAACCTGATCTTTGTTCTTGGTCCTCTGGAAAGCTGGAGACTGGAACTAACAAAGCAATCTAAAAGATATTGCTGGTCAGAAATCTTGAATTTGATGTTAAGGGTACTTTTAAAGGATGGCAAATATCTGCAAAGAGTGTGTCAGGGAAGCAGAAACTAAGGCAAAACACAAATAAAAATCTGTTGGCAAAATAGTAATCATAAGCCCAGTATCTATCGATGAGGTTTTCATGTTGAACACATTGTTTATTGAAAAGATACTTTTAATGAATTTCACCAAATGCTGCTAACCACAGGCCTTTAAAAGAAAACATGTAAGAAAGAGGGGGAAAAAAATCCCTTCCTGCTGCTGGAAACTTCCAGGTCTCTGCTAAGCCCACATTCACAGGATCTGCCCAGAAGGATATGTGTACAGAAAGGGGCGTGCACGTGTGTGTGTGTGTGTGTGTGTGTGTGTGTGTGTTTTCTCCATCACAAAGCCCCTGTGCTTCAAGCACAACTGCTTTTCCTTACACACCCACCACTATAACATGGTTCTTTGCAGAGATCTCCAAATCCAGGAACCATCCTTCTAACAGAGAGGTGCTGAAGTGTTTTGCACAAACGAAACCAGTTTGTGAATACAATAGTTCGTTACACACGAGCTCCTTCGGACTTCTGCTCACTCTAAGTATAGCTGTGACACATCAGTTTTTAATTCCCTGTACACAGCATTGCACAGAGCTTGGTAAATAAGTGGCATGGATTTGCTGAAAACGCTTTGAGACGCCCACACTTGTGCATCCACAGGAGCAAGAATGGCCAGAGAGGCTGTTCATGCTGATTGAGAGGAAAGCAATACTTTTTCTCTGCAGCTGTAGGTGCACTTCAATACCATTAAAACCATGATTATTTACACTATGGGAGCATTCCTTACCTCTGCAGGCAGATAAAACTTTTAAGTTTATCCTTCCTTTTTTCCCAAACAAAGTTCTTACAGTTATAATTTTTCCTCAGTGAGTTTCTTGGAGAAAAACATAATACTTTTATGTGTGTTATGGGGATGAGGTGAAGTATATGTCAGCAATTTTGTATAAATAATTGATCTTATTATGCTTTGCAAGTGAAAATCCATACATCTGTCCTTTTCACTGAGATATGTTTCATTAATGGTGATACTGTAAACTACTGTGTCATGAAGTTTTTGTTAGGCAACATTTTTTAAAGAAGATTTCTGTGAAGTGTGTAGACAGCTTCATTTATCCATTTTTATCCTCTCTTTACACGCCAGATAGAAAGGGCATAATCTCTCCCGGTGCCCAAGCCGACCTGTTCACTCAAAGAAGTTGAACACAATCCTCTTGTGAGTGGGTGAGATCCAGGTTTCCCAGACTCCTGAACCTCTTCTGAGCCTTCAGAAGATGACACTCTTGGATCTTATTGCAGATGATAGACCTCAGTAATTAAACAGATTATCTGGGTCTTGCTTAGTGAATCTCTAAAACTCATGTTCATAAACTTCAGCTGGGATTTTTAGAAGCTCTAAACCTCGCTGGCAGGTCCTGAGGTTCTCCTACCCGCTTGGCATGGCCTCTCCTTTTGGAACCTGTGTTTCAGCCCCGTCCATGTTGCCCACTTCCCTTCTGCCTTGTCCAGCATCTGAGCCAACCACTCTGGGTACCCAAGGGGTGAACTTGGCAGCTCTGCAGCCCAGATGCTGAGCCACAGCATGTAATTTTCCAGTAGCAGCATCTGGGTGTTAGGTTGGCCTTTTATCTGGCTTATGCTGGCTGTCGTGGAGGCTGCAGAAAGTCTGCAAGGCTGGCAAAGGAGTGGTCTGGTGGTCTATCTAGTGCTTGTGTGTGTCTTTTTCTTATTTGTTTGCATTTAATTGTCATATATTTATCCCCTGCTACGTGTCTAGCTCTGAGAAAGGCCCTGAGAAAATCGTGCTTTGAGATCTTTGTATGATATAGGACCCTTACCATCATGTTTCTTCCCATGGTCCCTGTGCACGTTCTCTGTACTTACCCTTGCTAGCCTTCCTTTTGCACTTAGGTTTCTGTTCTCTTGCAAAACCATAATTAAATGGTTGTGTGGTTACCATATATATGTTCATAAGACTTTTCTCTGCGATAGGAGGCCTCCTGCTTCTTTCAGTTTCAGGGTCTAATTTTAGATCCGGACCATCACAGTCCAGCTCATAACACATATTCCATATTCATTGTTTTATTCAAAGAACAAGATCATTATAGTCAAATCAGTAAAGTTTTTGTCTTTTAATCAGAGTATTAAGATGGCTTTCCAGTTTTAATACAGCTTTCAGGAAATCAGAAGTACCTACTTACTTTGGCCTCTCCAAAACAAGGCGATACGAAGCAGGTTGGAAAAGTTTTCTTTTAATATTTATACTTCTCTGTTATAAATTAATTTTCCCTCCATGCTGTCCTCCAATAGCCTCCAGAAATAAAACTTTTTGTTTATGTTTCTGACGTCCTCATGTTGACAAAGTGTAATATTCTTTCTGTCTTTTGCATGATTCTCTTTGTGTTATTAGCGAGTACAATAAATAGGTATAAATGACGCTCCCAGCAAAGTCTTGCAATGGGAAATGATAACATCTTTAAGCAGTACTTAAATTTGGATGGAGTAAAGCAGCAGATTATTCTGCAAATAGATGGGGATTTTTATCCCCCTCTCCTTCGTTGATAGATTTCTGATGTGAGCACACAAAAAAGAATGTAAATAGGCTAGATGTCCTTGCTATGTGAAATACAACTCCCTATATGGTTAAGATATGTGACACCTATCTCACAGACAGGAGCTTACAATCCTGTTCATTAATTTTATCACTAACATAAACTTTTAATATGCATATGATCAGTATATGGGACTTCCAGGGCAGCTTAAAATGACTGTAACCTGTAATTACTGCTCCTGTACTTGATTATAATAATCTGATTGCAATTATTCAGTGATTTTAATACAAGCCCCAAGCTACATAACAATAATTCAAGTGCAGTGATTGGGAACATGTTTCTGTTTGGCTGTGAAATGATGTTTTAATCCGCACTGATTCAGGGATCTGGCTATAGTTCTATTCATGTAATTAAGGCACATTTATACAGTCAAGTAGAATAACGTTAGTTTGAAGTGAATTTAATTAATGCAAAGACTCTATATAAGTCAAAATGGATCATAAGCATGAATTCCTTAGATAGGAATAATAAAGCAAAGATAGCAGTACTTGGCTGGTTTGGCCATTACAATGAGCTGGCTAATTTTTAGATAAAAATGAACAAGCGTATGGGAAGATGGGAGGAACCTGCTCACAGCAGCACTACAAGATGCGTTTTAGCTGAGGTCCAGAATTATTCCTGAAAGTTTTATCATTTCCATGCTCTTGACTTGGCCCTGAGCTTAAGCCTCTTATCAGAAGGAGGACTTTAAAATACTCCTGTAAATGCTTTATTCTGATGAAAATGTTGAGTGAGCCTAAGTTTTAAATGAGAGCCAGCTCTGAAGGCTATCTCATGCAGTGTCTCCTGGGCCTTTGTTTAAAAAAACAGACTTGGGGAAAAAAGTTTGACACAACAAAATCAAGGCCTCTGAAAAGTGTATTTTGAGGACTTTGTCAAAACTATTCTTAAGCAATAGATATGGCTTTGCAAGTAGAAGATTGTAGTCCTTTTCAAAATTCCCATTCTGAAGAAAAATAAGATGCTACAAAAAATGCAAATGCTCCATGAGCAAATACAGTAAATTAATTTTATTTTAAAATGTAATATAAAATTTAATTTTTTTCCTTATCAAAAGAAAAATAAGTATATCTACTTAATAAGCCAGTGGTTCTTAAATGTAACTGGATGTTTTTTTGGCCCCAAAAGGAAAACAAATAACTTAATTACAATACTTTTCTTATTAGTCTTTTCATTTCTTACGTTAACTGAGAAACTTTCCTGCCTTACCAGAGAGGAAAAAAAAAATGAGCTCATCCATGACCATTGATAGTTGCATGGGGATCACACTCACTCTTTACACAGTAACTTCTTAGATTTTCTGCATTTTTACATGGGGATGAAAACATTTAAAAGAATAAAAACAAAACAACACCACACCCCAAACTGCAAACAAATCATAACATGAAAAAAAAATTTAAACATTGCACTAACATCAAATCATGGAGAAGGTCCTACTTCAAGTAATTTATATGGGTAAATTTTTTTTTCCCCTAATAGTATTATCTCTCTCTCACAGAAGCTTATCTTTTCTTTTAATGATATTGATCATAACTGCAGTATTTACTGATTACCTGTAAATTAAGTGTTGCTAGTCAATCAATAAATTACTTTGATCCTGACTAGGTTTAAACTGTGGGGTTTTTTTACCCTGTAAACTGAGGGTAAACTGAGCTTTTTTTACCCTGTGATGTTTGACAATAACAGAGAAAAAATAGTGTGCACTTCAGATAGCAATTTCTAAAGTTAATCAAGTTCCTACACCGGGTTTTAGGTACTTCCAAACCCATAGTACTGTCCTAAAACTGCTTTCATATCTGATCTCCTGCTTCAAGAGAAAACCCTGCTGTGCTGAAATATCTGGCTTTGCAATGGACCTTGCATGGAAGAAAACCAAAAGGTATTTTTAATTTTTGTTAAGAAACATTTTGCCATTGCTGTGAATACTACAGAAGGCAGGAAAAATTGTCTGGTTACATATAAAATCAATCAATCAATTGATTCATTGGCAAGACAAAAATTCTGGAGAGGCTTCATTATTAACGAAGAGATGCTGAAAAGCCTTAGACTGTAGATATAGGTGTAATGGCCACTCTCACCACTGCACAATAACTTAAAAAAATTATGTGTTAACAGTACTTGCTATATCTACCAGTGCCTCTTGCTCAGAGGCAGACAAATCATTCATAACAAATAAGTTGTACCTGCTTACACTAGCAACACATATTGTGTCACTGTGATAAAAAAAAATTCTTTGCATCGTGACAGATAGGATATATCAAACCTTAAAGAATGAATAAGACTATGGCTACATCTGCTTCACCAACTCCTTCTGTTAAAAATTTTGATCAAATCTAACTCCTTGTTTTATATTTTCAAATGGTCCACAAATAAAATGAACTCCAATACTGAACTTTGAATAGCTTATGAGAAGGAAATCTGGTGTAATTTAGGTTTTGTGCTTTTTTCTTGGCAGTTGTTAGAGAAGTTTGAGAAATTTTTTTTATTTTTATTTAATTTTATTTAAAATTTATTTTTTATTTTTAATAAGTGCTGCTGAGTTCTCTCTCCTCTGTGATTTGTTTGTTTGTTTTGGTTTTTTTTTCCCCCTTCTGGTAGCATTGATTCTAAGGGAGTAGACTTGAAAAAACAGCACAGGGAAATAATGTGGCTGCAGTACTGAGGGTTGGCTGTGTCACTGCTTGAGGCTCTTCCACAAGCCATCTGTGCCAGAGCAGGCTTGCATCCCAATAACTAATGCAGTAAGAAATCTTTGCCACCCCTTGTCACGCGGTTATGACAATGTGGCAAAAGTTTCTCTACAGAGTGAGCTCCTGATGTTTTGACATCTGCTTGTATGAACTTCGATATCCTTTTCATTCATGCTGAACATCAACAGATTTTAAAAATACTGTCCCTGCCTCTAAGCATTTAAAATCAGCACTTAATTTGTGTCTAGGCAAGTATTTTCATCAATATATGCTCATTTGTTTGTAAAATATATGCTCCTTAAACATTTTGGCAACATAATGACAGTAACCAAGCAAATGTGAACAAAACCCCACGAATGAACCACAAACTGAACACGGTTGCATCTGTGGAAATTACAGAGATGCTTACAAGACTCCCTTATTCCTCCATCTTCAGTGGTGGCAACGGTAGATTCGGGTCTAAAAACACTGTTGAGAATCTGTCCACCATTGTGTGGACATTCTCAAGGGTATTATTAATACTGCCCATGTTCCAAAATACGTTTCATGACACAGCATGATTTATTTGGACACTGAATCTTTGCTTGGCACTTTTCCTGATGTTTCATGTACCAGATTACTAGTAAGAAACATATTTTAATAATATTTCAAAGGGCTAATTTACTGCATTTCTAGTATAGATTGCCATTTTGATTGTGTAAAACATGCAGACACATGCAACTATAAAAATCAGAAATTAACAAAACCTGTAACAGACACACTTTTCTAAGAGGAAAGTAGAGGAATTTTCAAAAAATTAAAAAATTCCTCTCTCCTGTCCTAGTTCATGATGGTATCTTTCCTTGCAAGCATAGTAAGTATCTAGTTCAGTTTAGATTACTGCCAGGGCAAAGGTTTGAACTCAACTTCAAAATATTTGTCAAGCCTGACTGTCTACTCAGTAATGATCACAGAATTGTGACCTGATAACAGGGTGTTATCCAAGAGGTCTTGTACTAAGAATCACTAATTAAGGATTTGAAAAGTATTATGCTTTTTTAAATTTATTAACTAAGGTTGTGTGATGTGGGAAACAACTTTCCCAAATCTTTTTAGAAATAATGAGCACATTTCAAGAGATTACTACCTTGTCCTCAACTTAACCAACTTCTCAACAACTGCTCCAAGGGAATCACATGAGTACTTGACCTCTGTAAGATTTTAAGAAGAAAAACAAACTTCATAAAACTTAATCACATTAGTTAAAGCTGTAAGGATGTTTTAATGCCCCTCCTAAGCCACCCAGTTCCATTACCTGAAACCCATCAACATAATCCTTCCTTAGGAAGAAAGGAATGAATCAAATTGAAAAGATTTGTAATTGAATTATCCTCAGTCTCGGGGCAATTAGAACCATTTTTTATTGGAACACCTAGATATAACCTTGACTGCTTCTAATTAGTCCATCAACTCAGATAATAAGAAAATGCAGGAACAATTTTACAGTGTTGTAAAATTTGAAATGAGTTCAATATTGTTGCATGTGTGTTGTAGAAAGGCATAGTGAGAGAACACGAATCAAATGGAGTGTAAAACCAATAGAAAATAAGTCCTTTAAGGAGTGTTAGGGAGCTTTTGTTCCTATAAGTAAAGTTACATAGTCACTGTTTTAATTATGCTTTTTTTAAACATTTTTTTTTTCAGATCGTGTTTCTCATGTCAATAAACTGTTACAAAAATATTATTGCAAAATCTTAAAAAATAAAGTTTTTGAAAGTTCTGAATTACAAGCCTACTAAAAATAATATTTTCCTGTGGTTTTGTTTACTGTCAGTTTTTATGGAACTTTCAGTTTCGTGTATGAGAATCAAAGGTAAATGCAGCAGTGGTACACAGTTCACTACAGCAGGAAGTAAATACAATAAAATATAATCCTGCATTTTCTGTTCCACCTTCTCCTTATGTTTAGAATCCTAAATTTTATCTTGCAGTTTTATTCTACTGCTTTCATGTCAGAAAAACACGCTGAGTTCAGAAGATGTGGTGCTATGGAATTAGATTTTCATGGAGCTGTTTCTATATCTCTTGTTATTTGAGTGTGGGTGGTTATTTTCATGCTTTTTTGTGATTATAGTTCTAGAGTATGGGAAACTCTTCAAAAAGCAGATCTTCCCTATCTTTACATTTGCTCTGCTGTTAATTTAATGTAAAAAAAGGCTCTTGGATAGGAAAAAAACCCTGTTAGCTGCCACAAAGGAGTGGAGTAGTATAACACATTGTCCCTAATGACAATGTGCATTTAAATGTGTTGAAACATACCTAGTCCTTCAAATGAGAATTCTTACCCTGAGAATAAATGAAATTTTTATAGTGAAGTTCAAACTTCAGCTTAACATTTCCACACATTCTTTTTAAAATTTATTTTAAGGTGCTTAAAGTACATACTTACGCAGTGGGAAACAACTCTGGAACTTGCACTCCTACCTGCCTTTGATGTGGAAACCCATGTTGTCTTCTTCTATGTAACCGTAATGTGCTATGGCCACAGTGGAAACCAGAACAGAAAAATGAGCTGTGAATTCTCAGCTCCACTGGGAATGAACACTGGAGTTTTACTTCCCAGTGCAGCAAATCTAATCCTTTTCACCACAGATCTTACTCTCTGTGTTTTTTGGCCAGCTTTTTGGGTCATATGTTTGTTCAGACTATCAGCCTTTTTGTTTTAACAACGACATTTTTTAGGTCAAACCCTTCAAATGTATCAAAATGACTTATAGACCTAAATCACACTATTGATCAGAATGAGCCTTCCAAGTTAGCAGCAGCTTACAAAATGTTGCCCGTACTCCCCTGGGTTGCAGAAAAAAGTTGAATACGTGATGTCTGGGAGATGGGGAGTGTGCTCTGTGGACACATGATGAGCTTTTTCAGCAGTGGAAAAATAACTGCATCACAGAAATTTGTCAGAGCTAATTAGCAATGCCACTGCTGCACTACCTCTGCTCTAGGTGACGCATTAGTATTTTGTGTCATGTGGAGTAACCGTGCCAACCCTTACAGGACCAAATAGCTAAAGTAATGCAAATTATGATATCTTTTGAAAAGTCCCATGGTTATCGATTCAAATGTAATGATTCAAGAAGCTTGACTTTTTTTTTTTTTTTTTTTTTTTAATACTGCAGTACTACACGGACTTCCCTATTGGATATTCATATTTCACAGGGACTAGATGGTAGGAATATATTGAGACTATATGATCTATTACTCTTTTCTTTGACCTTGGTGCAGTGGAACAATACACTAAAACTACTTTGTTCATATATTGTTTTTTTAGGCTTGGCCACAGGTTAGGCTAACGTCTGTCAAAGTAAATTTCAAACTTATTTCCTTTATTTTGAAAATAATTGGTTGTTACAATGTAGCAACAAGTACCTAATGGAGAAAAATGATAGCCTGAAAAAGTAATTTGATTGTAAAATTTATTTAGAAGTGATTTTTTTTTTACTTAGATCTAAATACATATGCATAGATCTACTGTGGTATAAGACCTGCATTTCTTATGTTAAAATTATGTCCAATTAAATGAATAAATCACCAAGGAATTATTGAGATCTAAGTTGCACATTTTTGAGTTAATGAAGGCTTTGCACTCAAGTCACATAGAAATGGTATTGGTTTTCCTCATGGTTCCTCATAAAAGTACTCATTTAGACAGCCGACAGTGGCATTTATAAACCTACTTCAAAACCATTTCAGTGTAAGTCAGGGCCCTAAAACCTTTTTCAGTCAGACGCAAAACCCCGTTACACTAGAGTGTTTTATATGTTAGAAAGGTGTGAAATTTTGTGACATTTCACATTTTTACATGAAATTTGGAAGCCAATTAGAAATTAAATTTTAAACAATCCTACCGGAAAGAGGAACAACAGAGAAAAACATAATTTAAAAATAGTGGAAAAAACAGCTTGATGACCTCCTTTCCAACTGGCTTTGCTTTTGAACAGAAACCACACCATTGTCTCTGTATTACTATTGTAATATGCATCTGTATTAACCACCACATAAGAAACCCAGTGGAAACCATTAAAGTCAATATCTGTGGCAGCTGTATGCACAGCAATGAGGTATGGCTTGGAAAAAGAAGTAACAGCAGTCTGATGGAAAGTACTGTGGGAATTTTGGCAGATGGAATGAAATGATCCAAACCTGAAAAATACTAAGTCATAATCCCCCAGTACCAATGTCTTTTTATTTTACACCCATGCCTCATCAAGTGCTTCTTGGACATCAACTGCTCGCAGCTCATGCGCTACCATTTGATGAAGTAGCTCACTGAATCTGAAGAGCCGTAGGTCCTTTTAAGACCATTAATAATAAAACTTGTCTGTTATTAAAATCTTAATGTGGTAGGAGTCATTCTATACAGTTGTAGGACAACAAGAAGAAAGCCATCAGTGTGGAGAAATTACACTCTCTAACTGGAGAAGCATTAATACACTGCTTTTATCTTCCTCTGCTGACAGACTACAGCGAGGTGAAAATGCTTCACTGCTCTAACACCTTACAGTTGGGTTAGCTGTGGCATGGCATTAAGGAACAAACAAGACATGAATTTCTGGGGAACTAGATTGAACGTTTGGGTCAGTCACTCCCATGCACCTTGCAAACCCTTCAGGGTTAGAAGTTAATGACACTGGGCTTCATAACAGTGCAATTAAGTAATAATAATGGAGTAATATAGCAAGATAGATGAGTAGAAAAATATATTAACATCTATCAAAAGAAAAAAAGAGGGAGGCATAGATTTATGTGGATTCTTGAACTGCTGAAAGATCAGACTTAGGAGTTTAAAATGTGCCATGGCAGAGGCAAGGAAAACACAAACTGTGAACTTTAATGTTTTCTTTCCTTTGCTTTGTTTACTAAAGCTAATATGAAGCATTGCACCTGTCAGAATAAGGGAGGTGTCTTATGTTTATACATACATTTCACAAAATATGGGAAATTATGTAAAACCATGTTAAAGCTGATAAACTTAAATACCTGAAAGTTAAGAACATATCATAAATTATTAAACCATGGGAACTGTGATTCTGGTTTAATGCAAGTTATCCAAGACTGAATACAGATTTTACTTCCTGATGGAAGTTTCACCCACTGTTACAGTACCTGAATAATTTACAAACACCAGTGATTCTTTTCTGACAGTACTTCTGTGTAGCTACACAGGCAGCCAGGCTTGTACCACCAAAGCTGCCCTAGGGCAGCTCCAAGTGTTGTACTTAAAATACCTACAGACATTTTTTTTGGAATCTACGCCTTTTCTAGCATGTTATACATGTATTCAAAACACAAGTTCTACCTGAGCTCATTTGGAGAAGGGGAAGCTCAGTGACACTGGAGAGTTTGCAATCAATAGCTGCATTGGAAGCAGTGGTTTAAGTGACTTGCTCAGCATCACAGGAACAGCATTTTGTAGCAACAGATGCAACCCTGGAGCATGTCAAACTGCTTCCTCCTTCCTTGTCCATTTCCCAAACTGTACCCCCAACACCACAGAGACCTTAGGACATGTGTATAACTTTGCAGAGGGAGACTCCTCTGTGAACAGGTAACATCATCTCTTCTTCCTCCTCCTGTGCCTGGGATACTGAGACAACCTCATTTTTGGAAGGAATAAATGCAAAGAAATCTTGTTTTCCCTTGGTAGGCTTCACTGTTGCAGATACAGTTTTCAAAGGATTTGGCTGCCCTTTCTACCAATTGTTTCCTGAGCATGTGCATCCTTGTCTTTTCGGATGCAAAATGTCTTGAGCTGCTGCTGAGGTCTTTTCTTAATGGAAACAGGAGATGTCTCTCTGATTTCAGAATTGTTTTCAAACACAATTGTTTCCTCAAATAACAAAGTACACATCTTCCTAATTAAGTGTTTAAGCTACTGACAAACTAATATGTTTTTTCATGTTTGATCTTGGAAAATGCTAAACAATTTAACTGGAACTTTTGAAGTGTTTAGCGTGAAGCCTGAACCATGCCATTTGCATCTTTGCTGGTTCAGGTTGGCCAAACCAGTATGAAACTGAAAATCGGGTCTTAGAATGATAAATATTACTTCACTTTGTGAATATTTCTGAAATCAACAAAGAAGTGGCTTCCCCCCCCCCCCCCCCCCCCCCCCCCCCCATTCATTTTTTTTGTGACTTGACTTAAAACCTATTGATTCCATAAGGAATGCAGATGTGTTTTCTGTCCCAATTCTCTGTGGATCCTATGCCAGTAACTCACCATTGTCTTTTCTTGGGGAAAATGGCAAGGAGGGTATTTTCCCTACCAGTCCTTTGCAGAAACATAGGAGGGTATGACAGCACCAGGTTTCCTTCCCACTGCTTTGCTGCAATAGGTTGCAGAGACAAATAAGCATACTTTTTACACCATGCTATTTGCCTGAGCTCCCACAAAATATCTGCTACAAGGTCAAGAACTGTTTGGCTTTTAGAAGCTAGACTGAAAGTACACTGATGGTCACAAAAAATATGCCAAGATGTTTTGCCAATATCTCAAAATCCCTAACTGAAGATTAAAATGTAGTAAGTGGATTCATGAGAAATCAAGTGCACTGGTCATTACTCTGGAAGAAAAGGAATTATTTCATCTTGCAGTTGTAGGTCACACAGATAAATTTTTAGTTTTTAATGTAGCACTTAAATTCTCCTGGTTTTGCTGAGATGTTATATATGTCTGTATTATGATACATCTGTATTTGTAAAAAAAAAAAAAAAAAAAAGAAAAGAAAAGAAAAGAAAGAAAAACCCACGAGCACCCCAGAAAGCAAACTCTTATTTCAGGCATTAGACAAGGAAGAGATGCACATAAATCTATATAATCGGAAGAGATAAGAAGATCATAAAATAGTCAATACACATCATAACCCTGAACACCTAACACAGAGATATGGGACAGTTACAGATTATTACAGCATAAATGGCATTAAAGTCTGTGACAAATCTATGCTAAATCTGAAATGATACTTCACACAGTAACCTCTCTCCTTCTAAAAATAATAAAAACAAACTGAGAACAAACTGTGAAAGCTTAACTTTAGTCCTGATTTTCTTTCATTAAAATACAGAATAGTTCAAAGTCAAACACTATGTGATGTGATTTACTTTGCTTTTATGAAAGGCATTATAGAAATGTCCTATAGAAATGTCACTCTATTGTACCTTACTGTATTTAAGCATTAACTACTGTAGTACAGCCACAAGAGATGAATATATGTACTGATGTGATCAACCCCATCAATTACTACTCACCAGCAGTTAATGCAAAGCACTCTTGAGAAAAGAGACTTGAAGACAAAGGAATAAACACATTATTTTAAAAGGGGTTGTTTTTAACACTAGAATTTTTATTCCATTCTGAGAGAACCTTATACTACAGTATTTTCTTTTTAATAATAACAGCCTTTCATTTAAATGATGCAATCAGTATGCCACAAGCGGTTTCTTTCTTTGGTAGGAGGAGTTAGCAGCTCCAACATTCAATTGACCTGTTTCCAAATAATCTACAGGAAAAAATGAAGATTAAGTCCTCTAACAAGAGCAGTTTTCACAGTCTAGCATACAAAGAGAAGGATTCGGTAAAAAGATGAGAGGGCAAGCCGCATTGTGCTGGCTCACTTAAATCTTATTTCCAATTCACTAAATGTGTTATTTGACTTGGCAAGTGAGCTGGTATGTGTATTAGATCAGCAGGGAGCCTAATCAAGGAGATGCCAAGTTTGCTGCAGCCCCTCTGTGCAGCATTAGCCTCAACTAGTGACCTTAAGCAAAGTGGGTGGTTGAACCCAAAAGAGAATAGCATTAACTTTTGCTTGAAGTTCAGCCTGATTTGAAGTCTCCCTTTGTGTGTTATTCCAAAAAAAATGCAAAAAGCATTCAACAGAACTGAATCTAGTCTGCTCAGCACCATCTTCACATGCAAGGCTTTATAGAAGCCTGCCTCCATTAATGCTGACACATGCAAAAGAAATGAAAAGCATTAACTCAGCTAAGGCACTTGATTTTGCAGCTGCAGAACAATTCACTTTGTAACCCAGTAACTTGAAGTTCGTGTGTTTTGGTTTTTGGTTTTGTTTTTTGCATTTTTTTAAATCAAGATAAACTGCTAATCTGTTAATTACCAAAAAAGTATTTTCAAATATTCAAAATTTCTCAAATAACAACAAAAAGCATACGAAACGGATGTGACATTATCTGTTTATACCCGCATTTTGCTAGCCATTTGGTGTACATATTTTTCTCCACATTTTCTGCATTTGCAGATCCATAGAGAATCACATAAGCCTTCCCTTTCCAGTTTTTCTGAACTATGTGATGTTCAGTGGCTACAGCTTTTAAAAAAAAATTTCCAAATAAGGTCATATTTTTGCCTTAAAAATGTTAACAGAAAACGTTATTTTAAAACATTGTAAGAGATAATTTTTTTGTAGATTTATGATTTGGATGCTTTGGTCTTCCTGTAATTTCTCACTCTAATTTTAGTTTGTTGCTGTACTTGTTCATTACTTCTGTTTCCCATAACATCAAAGTTTATGTAAACACTCTTTAAAATAATCTATCATTCTTTTCCCAGGTGTAGCCTTTCTCTACAATGCTCTTTTAGGTTGAAGATGTGACTCAGATTATTATCAAAGTATGTGCTATAAATAATGTTAGTAGACTCCTTTTATAAATTTTCAATGTTTTCATTATTTTCTTATCTTATTTTTACTGTTTCCAGGCCTTTAAGCTAAGTAGTAGAATCAGTCTGTCTGATTCTCCATCAAGGGAGTTTCTCTATCTGTACCAAAAATCAATTATCTTCTATTCCCAAATATTTATATATATATATATATTGCATGTATAAAATCTTTTAAATTTTTTCTCTAGAAAAAAGGTTTCTTTGGCTTCCCAATCCAAATGAATCAAGAGATCTGCAGAACAAAAAAAAAAAAAAAAAAAGGACTTCTCTTTTAAGGCTGAAAAAGCTTCCAGCTGCTTGTGTACAGCTCTGTCCCTGTTGTGTAAGGGAACTGCATTTCACATTAACTTGAGCTGTGCCCTGTGCATGTCCTGCTCCTTGCTCTCTCCTAACAAGGAATATGACGTGAAGGACACTAGTGTCACATCCAGCTCATCATTCCTCTATTGAAATGCACCAGTTTTTAGTGTCCAAGATTGCTCCATAGCCACAACAAAGAAATCTAGATTTGTCGTGCAGAAAGCACCCTTGGGAAAGTATATATGTAAGGTCTTCTACCCAACAAAAAATAGCAGGTTAAGTAGGCTTTTAATCTAGACAGATATAAAATGTCATTTGTTTTCCTAATAGAGTATAATAGCTTCTCTCACTGTGTAACGAACAGCCAGGAAAAAAAAAATAATCCATTATTTCCCGTACACGCAGTAATAGCTTATCAGAAACAATTACTAATAAATAAAAACAAACTATACTTCAAACAACTGACTTGTCTTCAAGGATGTTAGAGAACTTCCTAAACTTCCTCATGCATCAGATGTTCTATAAAAGAGAGAAAGTTTTATTTCTTGATAGAATGATTAGCAGGAAAACTAAATGACTTCTGGTGGAGGACTGTACACAGGTAGACCATGTGAACCTCCCTCTGTCTGCCTTGTTCCCTTCAGCGGATAGGAAAATCGGTAGTCCCGTGCCTTACCAGGAATGTAGCAGTTGTGCCATACTTGGAAGATAATGACATAAAAGGCATTATGTAGGCAAAAAATAGCAATGACAGAACCAAGATCCAGGAGCGTCCTGAAGGCTCGTGTTGGTCACTCTTTCTTCAACCCTATGCCACGCGTCTTCACCCAGACCCCGCCATGCATCTTTTGGGGTTGCACACAATATCACAGGAAAGTAAATGGGAAAAAGACCGTAAATGATCTGTGTGTAAAATATGCATGCAAGGCTCTGATTTATGATTAATTTCTACAGCTGACTTACAAATCCCCAGGAAGTAAAGTCTGTAACAAAAGTACTAACCCAACCTGACCCGCAGCAGCACTACTGGGCGCCACCGACATATCAGAGAGTGTGGTATAAAGGAGAGCCATATAAAGAGGGTAAAATGAGGGGTTAAAAGTCACACCAAACATAGTGGAAAGGCCTGCAGGCTCCTCAACCTTTATTCTTTAATTGGGAGGAGAAGAGTTTTTACTAAAGACTAAGTCTACAATGTAGGCCGGCAGCCCAACTGGGCAATACTCTTGATTTGTGCAGTTCGCAGCAGTTCTTTTCTAAAGCCTTCATACAGACCTTTCTTCAAACGCAGGAAACATTTTTAAAAGTAAAAAGGTATTTTACTAATTTTTTTTAATGAAACCTTGACTGCCAGAAATACTTGAAGTTGGTAATCATTTGCAGACTCCTTTCCCCTTCCTCACTGCAGGACTGAGGGCAGTAGCACAGCTGGCTGTCAGCTCAGCCCTTATTACCAACACCAATTATTGGTTAAAAAAGCCTACTATTAGTATCTGGCTACATTTCTTCACATAAGACGTTAGGAAAAAGAAAGTGAAACCCTAACCTTGTGATAGTAAATGTGCCTGTTTTTTATTTTACTGCAAACCTTCAAATAAGAGGAAGTCATGAACCATTTTATCTTTGGTTCTCATTTAGGGGCAGAGTTTTTCTTTTTTTTTAAAAAAAAAAAGATTGTAAAAAAAAAGAAAATATCCCTCCTCTCATGTGATCTTCCTAGCAGGTATCACACTTTGGAGAAAAATTCATGACAAAGACAGCAGTAAGAAAATTGAGTACAGTAACTGAAAAAAAAATATTGTAATTCTGGATTCCTTCACAAGGAATAAGTTTAATAAAATCAAATCCAGTTAAATGAAGTCAGAATTTATTTACCACCCAGCAAACACTCGGGTTAGAACTAGATATAAACATTAAAATACATAATCAACACTGGCCAAAGATGTGTGCTGAAACATAGGGGGAATGCCATTTGAGGGAAACAATAAGCAGATTTATTTAATCAATCCAATAATGCATTTAGATCGGAAAAGAGCTTGGACAGTTTTTCTATTAGAAACAACATTTGTTATTATATAGTAGACACTGTTAAGAAGACAGCACTTGCTAAGAATTACCAGTAGAGACACTTCATTAAGTTTAAAGAGTTAGTATGTGTGGTGAGTTAAACATCACAGTATGGTAACCTATTTTGTGCTTACAAATATTGTAGGTGCCAAGGTAGATAACAAGCTATCAGACTTTGGGTTATGCACCAGTTATGGGAAAGGTTAGGAGGCATTATTGTGTTTCTTGTTCACAGTCAGCCAAGTGATTCTAGCAGGGAGAGGAAAGCAGTATGTCTCTAGGTCTGAAGGCTTCATTCCTGATTCACCGTAACAAAAAGAAGGGGATTTCACCAAGAAGCAGCAATACCAACTCTATCTGAAATAATGGTCTTTTTAGCAGGAAGGTCCCTCTTCCAAAACTATGAGAAGGCACTGTGTGAGGTCAGTGGGATTTTTGTCAGACACTGTTTTATAAAGAGGTTTTGGGTGGAGACCTGAATCTGTCAGTGTGTCCATACATGTCAAAATAAATTTATTTATCACAGTCTGCCAAACTTTTATGATAAAAGTCACTTAAGCTATCCACAGATGCAAAATATGGTTTGGAAAAGTGTGCCACATCTTCTAAATACAGAATATTACCAAAGTGAAAATGGAAGTGTCAACTGTAATCCAAGCTAATGACTCTGACCTGCAGTAGGATTAATTTTGCTGTGTTGAATGTAAATGGCTTATTTTGGTTTCACACCTGTTGAAGTGAGATAGGCACCTCTAGGTATGTAGGACAGGTACTGCCCGTGAGGGCTGGTTTCTGGCTGCTTTTGACTAAAGAACTGAGCTCTTCAGCTGAGGTTAAATGCCTAACGCTTCATTCTAGTTTGGTAAGATGAGGTCCAGTTCTACAGTCTCACAGTTCTTTACAAAGTCACGTGTCAACACAGACTTCCCATGCCTTGCTCATCTCTAAAGGCATAACTTTGTTTTGATTAATTTTTTGGGATTTTGGTTGTATTTATGTTTACAAAGTACAGCTAGAGTTTTCCTTATTAAAGAAAAAACAAAAAGAAAGCCCTTTCATGTAAATTGTCAGCTTAACATCTCTGGACAGACAATTTTAAACAACGTTGTACTCTTTGTCCTTCTATAGTCTTTTCTACAGGTTTCTACCCTGAATAAAAGCCAATCTGCTGCAAGTATTAAGTACATTCTATCCAAAATAAATGATGATAAAAATGTAGACCTACATTCTGAAGTATTAGTACATACGGAACAAGTTGCAAAATTATTTTACTGGAATTCGCTTTACTTCATCCTAGCCATTGGTCCAGAACAGTCTTGTACTTTGGGACTGTTAGGTAACATACAAAAGCTGTAAGGCTTACATGAACAAGGTTATTTCTTGAACGCATACAGGATTATTGCTACAAAAATGTTATTCTTTAAATAATGAATTTGTTGGCCATTTAACTTGACAGTACCTGTCATACTTCATCAAAGACAATATAGCATCATTCAGGTCAACAAAAGGAAGCTATTAAAACATGTTTTCATTTCTTGTGATCTGGTACTTTTCCTACAGCACTAAGATCACTTTTGAATGGCCTAATTAAGAGTGATGCTTTCCTTATACTCTGGTTCTAAAATGCACACGTTTGCCTGCCATGCGTTTCTGTTCATTACATTCACACAGGGAATCAACTGATTTGTAACAAGAAAATCCATTAAGTAATAATTAAACCAATAGTGATCTCCTTTTTAAAAAGACTTGCTCTATTTATTTGAAAGAAAACTTGAAAATCTGTAAACATAAACAATTTCTGTGTGAATTTCTTCCATGTTTGGCCCTGATTAATCCAGCCCAAGTTCCTGAAATCTGCCATATGCAGATGAACTGCTTTGCCTTAAGCAGTCTTCCATCTGCACTCCTCCCAGGATTAGTTCATAAGATATGCAAGCCTCCACCTTTTCCCTTCCAGTTGCTATTTTTAAATAACCAAATTCTCAGTTCATTTTAAAGTATAACACCCTGAGGATGCATATAGGTTCAACTGACAGACATTAATTTAAATTTATTTGGCCATAAAACTATGGTTCTGTTTGTATCAGTGTAAATCTACCTCAGCTTACTTTCTGCTCTATCAAGTGATTTATATTCTACTTTGAGAAATGAAGTTTGGTTTTTGAACTAGTTAGCAATCCTCCCCAACCCCCACTCACATTTTTTTTAGAAGAAAGAAGTCAGTAAACAAAAAATACTCTCCCTTCATAAATGCAGATCATAAAGTAATTTCTAATAAGAAGTTCAAAAGAGGTTAGAAAATATGAATCCGTTTTTGGAGTTCAGGGCATCAGCTCATTAAGGGTAATATTGCAAGCTTCCAGTTTGAAAAAGGCACTGACTCAAATTTGTAATGATTTCACTTTCAGATTTCTTTTATCTCAGCTGCTGCTACTTCAACAAATACAAGTGCTTCAGATATAATAGGCAGACTAATGAGCATTGCAGCTGATTACTAAAATATTGTAATACTTCCCAAGGCATAATGACATCTTTCTCGAAATTAAGAAAACAGAATACTTTTCTTTAGTGCTATAGTGTATGACCTCAGCCTAAACTACATATCCAACTTTTCCCAGCATTGTTGAAGCAAGAAGTGTAGGATTAATTTTGTTTTAGGAAAGTTTCTGGTTTGCTTTGGTCAGTGTGTTCACTATGGCTGTACTGAACTTAAAGCTCATCGTGCTTTCACAAATCTTGAATTCCCTGTCTTATATTTTGATAGTCCTTATACATGATGATCTTTCATTCATTACATTTGTACTTTGGGAATCAGCACACAAAAGTTATTTAAATGTTGTGTTTCAAAAGCAGAAAGAAAATTGTGAAGAAGTTCTAAAATCCCTTCCCAGGTGTCATAGCATCACCTCTCAGCACAGCTCTTGTAGAAGACACCTGTAAAAATACTCGAAAACCACTCCTTCTAAGTTCATTTCTGTGGGATGGGCTGATAACCAGGATGGGGCAAGGGAAGGATATTATGAAGAGATCCTTATATTCCAGGGCACAAATATTTTGAGGTATAGGCTTTATTTTAATCAGCCTTGAGAGAGAAGAAGCCTAAGGCCAAAGAAGGTATGCAGATGTTGAAAGCCAGCTTTGCCTCCTTTCTCCTTGTTCTGCATGTTCTGTGCTATATGCATCCAAGCAGCCCTACAGAAAATTCCCTGAAAAATAAAATGGGAATAGTAATTAACTTGCCATCCCCAGTGAAGTGTAACTGCTGGACTTTTTCCTAAGATTAAAATTCAGCAGTTAAAATTTCCCAGCAATTCTGATTCCAAGGATTTCAGTGAAGCTAGATTTACCCTAGAAGTGCCACTTTGGTAAAATGCATGCTAATATCTATCAATGTTTATTTAGTAAGGAACCTGGGAACATGCTTAAGACTGGATGAAGATTTTTAAGAAATACCTTTTAGTGAAATGGATCTGCAGTGGGCGGACATTATTGAGTATTCAGACAACTGTAACCAGTCAACATATATAAATCTAAATTTTTTCATAACTTTTTTTTTTAAACAAACAAACAAAAAAACCAGAAAATGCTCAATATGACCCACAATATGAGACATCTGTAGTCCTCAACAGCAGAGAGCAACTAGCAGCATCTCAAGGGTCTCGTCATGTAATTCAGAGATTTTACTCTTTTTTGGCCCTCTGTCATTCTGGGTTTGAAGACAGATTGCTTTACAAGGTACATCAGCCTGTGGGGAATAGCAATTTCCTTTTTCCTCTGCAACAAAACAAATGTAACTTTTAAACCTGTGTATCTTTGATCAAAAATATATTACTTAGAACACTAAGTAAACAGGCCTATAATTTGTCATTGAAATTATTGCTTCCTGTGGCTATTTTTAGTGTTTTTACATTTGCTGGGCAATTGGTAACAAGAGCTGATATACTTGCCATTTTTTTTTTATTTTTGTAATGATCTTATAAAAAACATTTTGAAATATGAGCTGTTCTTTAAAGTAATGGATAAACTACCACACTGCCAGGAATTATACGCAACTTCCTCACTAAATAATCATGGGAACTCAAGCAACAACCACAACCCACACACTTAATGCATGAAACCATACGGAACACATATATTACGTTCCTGTGGTAACACATTCACCCAGGAAGTCCAAGGCAATGATCAGAGCATCAAAAAACCCCAAAAACCCCACTCTGTCTCCCCCACCAACCATAAAACCAAACACTTACTGAAAAAAAGTTTTAGAAGAGGGTTTGTATAATCAAAGTATACCTTTTCATGAGACTCTTAAGACCATTTGAGTTTTTCTGATTTACTAAATAGACTGCAGATGTATTTTGCAGTGCACTGTATTACTATAACTCATCTGCACATTTTTTTCTCCACCTTGCGTAAGGTGTAACACTTGTTTCTTCAGAGTTACCACTTTGTATAATGCTTCCTTATCTTTTCTTGCTATTTTTTCTCTTTAGCTTTAATTTTCTGAAGGTGTCATCATCTGAAGTCTGCTGTGGCATTATGAATCAGCATGCTACTGTTTATTGATCACAAGCTTTAAGCCAGCTATCCCCTTTCCCTTTGATTCTATGCAAAACAACGTCTTTGATCTACTGCTTGTCCTTTTGGGTCACAAAGTGAACATTTTTTGTCTTCATTTGGCTCTGAGGTGATTTAAAAACCTGTGTCTTTGATTTCTTTACTATTTAACTAATTCACCTTTTGCTGAAGGGAGGTATAAATTAGGACACCCAAACACACTGCAATTTATCAATTTCTTAATAACTTCTAAAGAGGTGTTTGGCATTAGAAATGGAAGAAAGAAGAGTGTGATCACAATTTCTCTATAGCCCAGAAATTTTTTGCTTGGCATTTGGATGTTGATTCAACTTAGAAATTGCTTCCTTTATTTCTTCATTTTAACTCTCCCTTGAAACATTCCTGACAAGTCCTAATTTAACCCTACATACATGTTCTTTTTCTCATTACTCTACTCTATACCCACAGAGGCTCATCTTTCTTGCTTTAGGAGAAAGATTCCCAGTATTCTGAAAGTAACAACATTATTTTGTAACACCATCTCCTCTCTTCCCTGTGACATTATGAATGTGCTGTCTACACAGTACTCTAAGGTCTTCACAAAGTGCCACAGCACTGGGTAACATGCAGAAGTTAAAGCACAGTCATTTATAGTTGCAGAGTAACTTCATCTAAAACTGGATTTTGCTCTTGAGTTGTTGTCCATCCACTTCTGTTAAAACTATGGAAGTTCTGCATATAAGCTGCAGTCTAGACCCATGTTTTTGACGTTTATTGCATTCCACACATTTAAAACGTGCTCTTGATCCAAGCTGAAAATTTGCCATGATTATAAAAAACTGTTTACATTTTAGAATTCAATATCATTCAATTTCTTTAGAAAAATCGAACACTATCAGGAATCTCTGGAGGTGTTTGATCATCTACATTTTCTCAAAAAACAATATCCTAAACATCCTTAAAATTAAGACTGTATTTTAATTTTTACAGTAGTTATTAGGAAGGGCTGGTATTATCTATAAATTCAGCTGTAACATTACCTTGACAAATGAATGTAACAGGCTCTTCTGGGGAAATCCCAAGATCAGCTGACTGCAGGCATCCATTTAGCTCTTCTGGATTAGCTAGTTTTGCAGATCTGCATCAGAGATGTAAGTTTCTGAAAATATGACTCTTGTTTTTCCCATCTTTTCTTTCAAAGTCAATCCTCAAATGTCTGCCCAGGGCAAGAGAACTTCTAATGTGAGATCTTAGCCACAAAATCTTGGGATCATTATGAAGTTTAGATTATCTTTTCTTCCCCAGTTATACATGGACCAGGAAATTTCTGAAACACAGGGATGATGAAAGAAGTTATCTCACATTAACTGTGCTAAGTAATTTTTGTAATTCATCCACTAATACAGGCTAGGATTTTGAATGGCAAAAGATACGGATCAGGAGTGCATCTGCAAAGCGGGTCTTTATTTCCAAAGGATAAGTAAAAGACTGTACAATTTATTTTGTTCTTGGCTTTCTGTCATATAAAATTTTGTGCAGCCAAATATTGTTTGAGGAGGCAAAAGTTATGGCCAGGTTTAATGTGCTAGCCATCTAATCAAGACTGTTCTTTGGAACTGAAAACACAGATAAAAAATACATTAACAATACCAATACCATCTTCCCATGGACAGTGATGATGATGATAATAACAATATGACCCAATGGAATATTAAATACAAGACTTGGAGAATATCTCATGCCCTATGCTATGTATGTGTTGTTTCATTCTATCTCTTCTTTCAGGCATGCTTAATAAGTTTTAGAAAACTTTACAAGCCAAAACCTGGAGAAGAGAAATCAATGTGTTTTAGGCTTAAAATCAAATGTAGTTTAGACTTACAATGCAATCCTGGTTACATTACACAGACACACACATAAACCCAGACATAGACATGTGTACATATGAACAAAACTACATGGAAAATCTTTTGAACTTTGTAGAAGAAGCAGCTGTGCACTTGCAGTTGTCAAAGTCCCCAGCTGTGCCTTCTGTGTAAGATCATGCAATGCTGTCTCCAGATTGTCAGGAGAACGTATTAATTTTGCACCATTTTCTGTTCCCTTTACACTCTTTGTCATGAAAATGAGCATGTATAATGAAGAGAACATGAGAGGCATTAACATTCGGTGATAACTCACTTCACTGTCAAAAATAGTGGTCACACAATGGGAAGTGGCATGTTTATCCAGTCTCAAGGCCAACATAGGCATGAAGACTTAAAAATGGCATGGCACGGCTATATTGCATTTCTTTTGAAAGGATTATATCGTATGCAGATGCAAAAACAACGTTATGATTGACAACACAACAAAAAATATTTTCTAGCCATTTGCCAATGTTACAAAATGAATTCCAAATTTCCTTCTTTTTTTTCCAAAATTTCAGGAATTACAAAATAGTTTTGTCTTGAAATAACCTTGTCCGTGTAGCACGGCCAGAATCATTGGAGGAACCTTTGTGGCTAGAATACAAACCTCCTTGAAAACTAATTTCAAATCCCTTTGTGACAAATGACTTCTAGCCCAGTACTTCAAAGACATTCCTTTTTGTTGTTGTTTCTGAAACCCAGTCTTCTATGTGCCATCCTCTAACCCACAGGATATTTTGCATCTAGACAGTAGGGAATGGAATGAAAAGAAAATGCTGAGCAACGCAAACACTAACATTATTTGGCCATCTGAATTCAGCTAAATAATTTTCAGCTGATTTTGTATGGTTGAACATGTAAATCACCCACCCTGACTGCTGCCAACTGCTGCAGCAGCAGCTGCTCTGCCTGGCCTCCAGACCATTGCCTTCTCCTGTTCCCAAGCACAACAAGTCAGAGGGGTAGAAGTTTCCTCCAGCAGTTGGCAACCCACTCTCTGACCTCCTGGGGAGCCAAAATACAACCCCCGAGTGCCAGTGATGTAACTGCACCATGTGGATAGGAAACAGAACATAATTTTGCCCTAATGCTGTACAGAAAAAAAAGAGACACCCCCACCCCCCACCCCCACCCACCCCCACCCCCAAATTCACTGTTTTTTGCAAGATCTATTCTGAGTCTTGCTGCAATAGGGTCCAGGCACTTCTCATTCGTCTGGATCTAACTCAGGATTTTGTGTAAGAAGAGATGATCTGATAGCTCCCTACCACACAATCTGTCCCCTAATCTTCAAGGATAGATTACTGGCTTGCTCTCCATTCACAAGATGGCCATGAAGGCAGCTTAACCACCCTGCTTCTGCAGGCTGAGATTATTGGAAAATAAGACACTGTCTATCAGGCAGCAGTAGGAATCAAAAAAATATGCTAGAGTAGTAAGACAGGAATGCCCTCAGAGCTTGGGCTGGGAGACAATTCAATCCAAAATAAGCCTGGAGAAATCAAACAGGTATTTCTGCACAGCCTTTGTGGTCCTGGGCAGAGAATCAGTGATCTCCCAGCTATATTGACACAGCAGCAAATGCCCACATTCTATGTGTCTCTCCCTACATGGGAGATACCATGCTCTTCTACTGATCCTCCCCACCTCTTTGGCTGGAAATGCAATTTAAGAGGGGGAAAACACTATTGAGAAAGAACTCCTGAAACACCAGATTCAACATCTACCTCTGGAGTGCACAACACGTGATATTTTCATATGGTGACCAAAAGCCAAACTCCTGCATTAGAAAGGGCAAGAATACCAGTAAAATAACATCTGTCTTTTGGTAGACAACATCATTGGTCACACATCAAATGGTTTTTTTCAACAGCCTCTAGAAAATCTCTCCCATGATCCTCAACTTGATTACATTTCCCCAGATGACCATTATGTTTCTCCTGTACTCTTGAAATGCTATTCTAGGAAGTTCAAAGTTACTCCGAGAAAGAAGAAAATTAGTCTCTTCCTTGGTTTGCATTAACTAAGTCCCATCTAAAGCCCTGATTCTCCACAGCCACCCTGTGTGCATACTGCAATGCACATGGCAGTATTTGGTTTTCTGGCAGACATTTAGTGTTTAAATTCTGACCAAACTCAGGAGCGTCAGGAAAGGGGATCTTTTCATTCCCACCTCCTGAGTGTAAGCAACACAAACCATTTGTGCCATAGAAAGCAAGGTGCTTGAAACAACCTTACTGTACCTGGAATTCTAAAGCAACAAATATTACAGGATGTCAGCTTAATCCTCTGTCAGTATTTGCGATATTTATACAGCTGAACAGAGTGAATCACCAGATGACTCAACCTCCAAAACATCACAATATCAGTAAATAAATAAATAAAGCCCTTCCCTCACACCAAGAAATCACACACATACACATATCCTTACTGAAAAACCTGATTGAGAGCAATTTGAAAAGAAATAAATGCAATTTGAATTTTTTAAAAAACTCATCAGCCCTGCTATAGTTCCCATGAATAGACTTATCTGATTTGTTAAATCTCTTTAACCTTCAAAGATGATTAGGGAGTCATTTTTGTTGTTGTTGTTGTTGCTGTTGCACAAATGGATGGATACATTTCCCAGCAAGTTTTGGAGACAGGCTGGTAGTAGGTACAATTAATTCAGCACATATCATTTACTGCATCCTCGCTTCTTTCACAGAAATCCTTGCCAACTGATCCCAGGCAGAAGATTGGCTTTGGTTCTGCAAGCAGCTGCTCATCTTCCCACTTTGCTGGAGGTAAGTTCTCACAGTAAAGCAGCTGCTAAAAGAGTGGGAGGGAGACACCAATGAGCAGAAACAATTGTGTTGATAAAAAAAAAAAAAATAAAAAAAAAATAAAGGAGCAGCAATCTCACTTTCTTCAAACAGACTGGGTTATACTACATCTTATTTGCCTAAAAAGAAACAGTGTGACCACAAGTTAACCTTGAAATATGTGAACTCTTGGAAACTTACACAACTCCGAAAGCCAACAAAAAATAAATTTACTGATGAGATATTTTTCTACTGATAATGAGTCTGTGATCAGATTTGACATACTCAGAGATCTGAGGTTCATGAAGATTCAGTGCAGATTTAATCTTATCTGATTCTGCTTTAAATGCATTAAGCCTGGTTTGCAAGAGATAATAATTATTTACATCAACATTAATATAAGCATTCTTAGGCTCAAACTCAAATAAAACAGAAGTGGGGAGCACTCAGAAAAAAAATTTGGAATCTTGGAAGTCAAGAGATAAAAAAATTAATAATAATCTTTCATGTAGCAGAATTCTGCTGAGATCAATGGTACTCTGTTTAGATGTAAAGATCTGTCCTCATAATTTCACTTGCATAATTAGGCATGACTCAAATATGTCAAGGTAAATTGCCAGTTATCACATGTAATTAATTGTTTTTAGAAGATTTTTAAGCTGTGGATTTTCAAAAAATTGTTAGAGCCTGAATCATTTTAAAGGATATTATGTGACAACAACACTCTGCACCTTTTAAAAACTCTTTGGAATACTCCAGAATACTCAATGCTCTCTTATTTCAGAAAAAAAATGAAAAAAACCTCCAAAAGATGCATAATGCCGAACATCTATGGAAGACATACCACATTTCCAACACTTTTAAACCACAAGATTGACTTAGGGACAATTTTTTTTTTTTTTTTAACATGAAAGTTGTACTGCTCCTCTAATAACATCAATCCAGGAAAGAGGATTTTTAAGAAAAGTCCCAGGTTTTACAAATGCTGACAGTACTAAGCAACTACCAAATCAATAGTGCACTTGTATAGGGTTTTTGGTAATTTAAGAAGCAGGGCAAAGTGCACTCTTCCAGTGGAAGAACTCAGTAATCTACATAAAGTAAACATCTGCTCCATAAATATCAACAAAAAGGAAAGTAGTCCCAGAAGGTGTAGAGGAATACCTGTCCTAATGCTAGAGCTTACATGTATAATGTGATCCAAGACATGAAATCAGGGACAGAAAACATAAAAACATGGGAAATTTTAAGGCAAGAGAGTTGTATGTATGTACAGGTTAGTATATACAACGATGCCCACTGTCTCAGTACCCTGATTCTCCACTTGTAAGACAATGAAAAACTTATTATAATGCAGATGATGGAATATCAGAATCGTATGATCTGTACAAAGCAGCTGGCCTTCAACAAGTGACACTCCGTGCAGAATGGTCCATTAGATATACAGAACAGCATCTGTGCAGCAGCGGAACATAGTGAGCTATTGCTTTGCTGTATTGAGGAAAAGTTTTCTCTTCGTATGTCTCCCTAGCCTTCTGGGCTTTAACAGAGAAAACAACGATCTAATTCTGGTTACTCCTGCATTCACTAAAGAGATTTTGGATTCCTTCTAATAGTCACTGGACATTGCAAATGGCTGAGCCAATAATTCAGAAATTTGTTTCGTAAAAGAAATAGTATGTGGATTTAAATTTTATTCCTCTTCTTCCAAGCTACAGAGATTGTGTTTTTTAGAACCTCTCCATTATTCTTTGGCTTTGCCTATTCATTGTCCTTTTTTTAATTAAAACTGTTGTTTTGGTTATTTGTTATTTAAGAGGGATTTAAACCCACATTTTTTTAAGTTTAAAGCAAGTCCATAATATAAAGACTAGAAGGAACAACACACACACCAAATCTAAACTGGCAAAACTAGGTGGCATGCATATGTATAGTATCTACATTTTCATTAGAATATTTATCTCTCCTTTCTGTCTGATCCTTTTTTTGCCACAAGCTTAACCTATTTTCTTTTGTTCACACATTCTCTGCATTTTTATAACATATATGGTTTGGTTGTTTATGTTGTTTTTTTTTTAATTGTGTTTTTTTGTTTTTAGTCTTAAGAGACATACAAACCTGGAATCGATACTTCATTATCAACATTACGTTGATTAAAAACTACATCAAAGACAGAGTGTGTAGGTCTGGATATTAAATCAACAATGTTTGAACGAGTTTAAAAATAGCCTACATTTGTACGTCATTAATCTGAGCTACTGTCTCCTCAAACCACTCTCAAACTTAATCACAATCCAGAAAAAAATAAAAGGAAGAAGTGCTCTCTTTCCCCATTTAGAGATGCAAAGCCACTTGCAACCCAATTTCTGAGGCAAGAACTCTTGATATGACAAAGGTAAGTAGCAAGTACTTATCGGGCATGCTAATCTGCTGTTAGTGTGGAAAGCATGTGAAGTTTTGTTACAAAAAATAATCGATGACTGCTTTGGCCCATTTTTAACCTTTCCTCACTATTTCTTCTTCTTTTTATTTTTTTTAATTTTTTTTTATTTGTACCAAACACACGCAGTCAGCATGGAACAGTAACAGCTCTACTCCCCTTTCACTTTGAACAAAACACTCACCTAATTTTTTTTCCCCTGCTACACCATTTTACAGACAGAAAGCTCAATTACAACTGATTTTCTAAAGTTCATGTGCAAAAACCACAACAGAATTGTTAGCAAAATTCAGATTTCTCAACCCTCACTTTCATCTTCCCACAAGCTCCTCTTTCCCTTGAACTCCTCTTCTTCCCCTCATCCCTTGTGTGTGCAGTTGGATTAGCTGAGCCTACCACAACTGTGCTAGAGTTGCTTTCCTTTTAAAAGGAAACAGTTGGTCAACAAACACGGGACAACAAACACAAATCTGGAAACTTCCAGACCCGACTTTCATTCCTTTCCATGCCTCGGCTGCTGGACCATGCTGACACAGCTGCGTGGAGCCGCTCAGTAAATTACATCAATGAAATGGCCCCAGATCAACCCTCTAAAAATATCTGGTTTGCTTTACTCATCTCATTTCAATGATGTGATTTATAATATGAGGTCCTCTGTGTCACCAGACGTGGCAGAGGGATGAGAATGAACAGTGAGGGAGTGGACAAGGTCCTTCACCAGATTTACCACAGAAGGCCACAAAAATTGCAAATACACTGTTCATCTCCCTGAAGAGTTTTCCATCTCATAGCTTCACTGCTATGTCTGATCCCAAAGAGTAATTATTTGCTTTTGTTGCTCATTGGTGACATCAGATTTCTGCCAGGCAGAAGCAGACAAGGTGGCTGGACCTTTTCCATTTGTGTTTACAGGAAAAGTACCCAGTACTTTAAGAATAGCCAGCTCTTTGAAGCTGATTGCACACAAATCACAATGAGGGAAATGTGAGATTAAAAAAACACCTGGAAAACAGAATATTCTAGTCCTGGTACTGGGTTTAGCACCTCCTGGTCTCAGCTGAATCAACCCTGTGGGAACCAACAGAGGGAAGAGGAAAACAAGGTTGTCGTGCCTGAACAACACGCTCACACTTCAGACAAAAAGAAAAGAAAGGAATGAAAGACATCAACAGACTTGTTGAACTCCCGAGCGGATTCAAATCCAGTTCGATTTAACATTTTAGATAGCATGCAGCTTAATAATTTACTGGTTTCCCAGTGATTGATATCTATTCAAGAGAGCTTCTTTTCAGTTCTTGGTCTTGGCAGCTATTTGGAAAGGATGAAGTGATTTTAATTATCCTATAGGTGGAAACTGAATTCATGGTAATTTATTATCTGTGCCATCATATGATAAACAATAGTTTGGTATTTTTCCTCCTGCCACTAATTTTATTTTCCCCCAAACCTTGCTTTGTGTAAATTGATGACAAACCCAGAATATTTTCTACTATATCCTATGAAAAAAGAAAACCCACCCAAATACAAATGTAAATTAAAAAAACCCAAACCCCCAGTATTTAGTGTAACATTTTCAGTAGAAACATTATCAGACATTGCGGGAAGAGTATTTAAGCATGGGCTGTAACATGCCAGTGTAAAGTACAATTCAATAACATTAATTAATTCTTCCCCCTTTTTACTCTTACTGCCGACATCCTGGAAAAAATATCCAAAAGCCCCTTCAACAGCTGAGTAGCAAGTGTTAGATGAAAAAACAGCCTTAGAGGTCTACAAGGGATGCTAAATATGAAACTACAGAAATGTTTAAAATCCAAGCTAATGCTTAGACCACTGAAAAATAATTCCCAGGTTAACAAAGCTCAAGCTGTTCAAACACCCACTGGCACATTTCCCTTCCCATCAGTGTGCAAACAGGAAGTAAAGAACAAGGGAAGTTGCATCAATGGGCTACTAGAGCACGTTTCAGTTCTTACATGTGGAAAGCCCAAGCTGGCAAATGCCAGGCCACAGTTTTTTGCATTGTTTGGGCACTAAATGATGAACACTGCCATCACTGCACTGTAAAAGAGAAACAGAAAAAAAAAAAAAAAAAACATTATAAAAACAGACAGTGTGTATTAACCTGTAGAGAAAATGGAACAACTGAATGATTCAGCTTTAATAATCCATTATATCTGATGATTTATCATCATCTTAGAAGATGCATTTGAAAGTAGTGCAGCTGGGCAAAGTATCTTTTTCCTGCATGCCCCAGAACTGCTGGGCTATTTTTGAGTGAATTCAGAGTGCATGAGAAATTCCTGATTGACAGCTCTGGAGAATATATTTATCCACAGACCAGGTAGAGGCTAGACAGCAACAATAAACGCTGGCTCCCACCTCAACCCTGACCTTCAGGGGCAGATGAGGAGCAGATCGGTTTGTGTTAGGGTCAAGTTCCATCAGCTAAGGATATTTTTGATTGATTGCTTCTTTTGCTTTGTTTATTTATTTTTTAAGCAACTCCATTACTTTGGAGAAACAAGAAATCTGCTACTGAGGGACACGAGGATTTGTTGGAGTTAGGGCAAAGCAGTTGTTCTCCCTCTTCTCTTTTTAAAGTAGATTTTCTGGAGTGCTTCCTCTTTCTTTCAGTTGAGTTTTGCTCCTAAGGGTAACCCTGCCGTGATTAAGCTGAGGTAGAAACTTTTGATTGTGAAGAAATTGCCAATAACAATTATTGCTGTTATTGCAGCTCCTATGCGAAGTCCATCTCTTAAAACAGTAATTAATGCCCTAAGGTAGTAAGGCCTATCCCTGCATTGGTATGAAAAAGTTACCTTTTGCTCTTTTTTCCCCCTTCCTTTTTAATCCTGTTGAGGCATTGTCTTGCTCTTCCTTTGCCTTTTTGCTGCACGCTAGGCTTCATTCCTCCAGTTAAAATAAAAAAAACTGGCTCTCAAACACCAAAGAAAAGGAGAAATGTTGGAACCTTTCTTGTAATCTTTTAAGGAAGATTACACATTGCTTGTTTATTTGACATTTTAATTGCATATGCACATGCATGCACCTATATGAATTTCATAATGTTTTAAACGCCTAAATATAGCTGAGTTTGTTGTGTAGGTTTTTTTTGTTTTTTTTTTTTTTTTTTTGTAAGAATGTAAGAGGATATTAAAGGTGATTACTAAATGGGGATGCAGATCCCTAATTGCAAACCACAAAGCATGTGTAAGGTGTAAACAAGTTTAAAAGAAAAATATGATTCCTGCCTCAGACTGCATATGACCTAAACAAGTCAAACAAATTCAATTTCTGGCCCTCTAGCCAGTAGCCTTGTCTCACCAACTTGCTCCAGGACACAACCTGAAGAAAACAGTCTATGAAATAGATGTAATTTTGTTTCATAAACTACTTTTTCTCTCCCCCCCCGCCCTTCCTCTCCCCAAAGTGTTTACTAATGAAGTCCTAGTAAATAGCAAGGGAGAGTACATGTATATAGTAGCCAGGGTAAGGGAAAAATGTTAGGATGGGAGAAGGAACAGGTAAACGAAAAGTGAAATTTATTTCCTAAATTAAAAACTTGAGGGCTTTTTCATGTAAAAGCTTAGTAGGTAAGAAACTTTTGAACAAGCAGCAAAACAGAACACATATTTTATACTGATAGATGTTTTTAAGTCACATGAAAGAGCAGAATCTCAAAAGCATCTACTAGATATGACATATATATTAAGAAGTACTGCATGATAATTACCCTTGATTATAAAAGAAAAGCATTTATAAGTGCAAAGACTACTCTAGTGTAACTTTCCAACTACTGCCATCAGACATACTTGTGATAATTCAATTCTCAAAATGCAAAGATGTAATTTTTTTTCTTTTTTCAATTTGCAAATTTATCGTCTGCAACTGATCAGAGAATGCCACTGCACTGGAAATACACCATGTAGCAAATTAAATTCTAGTCAATGGGAAAAGTGGTCTCCAGGAATTACAGTGCTTCACTAGGTTACATACATTTACATTTAATTAATTGTAATCTTTTTTTCTCAACACTGTAGAAAATAATACTTTGTTCAGTTTCTTAGACAACTTTAAAAATAAATTTAACCCTTGGTATCATTATAACATCATTCTAACTCACTCTAAACCAGAAGTTCTTATTACAACACAAATTAGAGCACAAGTGAGAAAATTGGAAAGCACTGGATAAAAGCAGGAAAGTTACACTGCAAACATTTTAAAAAGTAATAATGCAAATTATTTTCTTCTTTGTTTACAAGATCAATGACAGAAAGGTAGAGAGAGTTTGTGGACTATTGCTTCAACCCCTAAGGAAACATGAACTTGTATTTAGCACTTAATCTAAGTTTATAAAACTGTATATAAAATAGCATTGACTACTGCTTACTGTTTACAGTATCTGCCAGTATGAAGCCTTGCCCACCAATATAGGCAACTGATTTTGCCCCCTTTGCAGCAGTGACTGCCAATCCATACTTCAGCAAATATTAAAGCAAAACAAGAATCTCATGGAAAGGAGAGACAACAGAATGGGTAGGTCTGTTCAGTGATGCAACAGAAATAAAAGACTAAACAGATTTATTAGTTTGAACCAGAAGCCGAGAGCTTTGTTCCCCTCCCTTTAACCTAATACCAGTGCAAAATAAAGTCACAAGAAAATCAACTTCCATCATGGTTTCATTCACTGTGTTTGTATGGGTTACTATTTACAAATTAAGATTATTATGATTATTTTTTTCTGGGAAAATAACACTAGCAAAAACAGTTTGAAGACCTTCAGTCTATTTGGAGAATATGCTATAATCACTGAATACATTAACAGGTGCAGAAGGATATTTTATGTCACAATTTAGACTCCTAAATCAGAAAGTCTCACAAACTGAGTCAGCTCAGATTTTCTTTTAATTGCTTAGCTGTAACTGACTCTAGGGCTTCCTCAGGGATAACTTTTTTTCAGTCTAAAATTTTCTGATGGGAGAAGCTGAAACCTGCCTGAATTTATTGTGGATTTCCAGACGCACGATGTCTTACTTGCAGTAGCTGACTGCCAGACACATGGAAGCACCAGACGTTGCGATAGTATGTGCACAGGTTAACTTCTCAGCACTGGCACAGAGAGCCTCCTTTTGCCAGGGAACACTGAATTTTGCTGCACAAGTGCTGCACAGGTGATTTGTGTAAGTATGGTACATTGTAGTGAAAGCCTTGTCTTTACAAATATATCCAGTTTCCTGAAAGTATTGAACTGCTAGCACTTTATAAGATACATGTGTGCATGCACATGTTTCTGTAATTTCAGACAGAAGCACGGCATCCCTGAATAAGTACATAATCTGTAGCTCCCAGTCTGTTTGTGAGTCTCATTTCAAATCAAAGCACAGTGACCGTTCTCACCCTTATCTCAGGACTTGCACAGTATTTGCAATGGGTTCATAAATTGATTCAAGCAAAAATGTTCAAATCTATCCAATCCAGTTTCAAGAAATTACTAACAGGTCTCTTCTAACACTCTCAAGTATGGTCTATACAACATATAACATGATTTAAAAGGATTACAACACGAATCAACAGTTTCACTAATGTTACTGATTCAGGAGTGAGTTGTTCAGACTCTGCGCAAAGGTCTTTCATTCTTTTGCAAAAAAACCAACCCAACCTCATAAGCAATATTTTTTTCTTTTTTCTTTTCTTTTCTTTTTTTTTTTTTCTCTTCCTTTTTTTCCCAGTCTACGGGATTTTTAAATTTTTTGGTATACATAAAAGTTAGTTGCTATCTAAATAAAGCAGAAAGAAATTTTAATCCCTAAAATTTCATCTTTGGATGTCTGTAAAAACTCTTGCCAGTGAGATTCACACCTTGAATGGGAGGACATCTGAGCCATCAGTAATGTCATTTGTCCCATCAATAGCTACCCAAACGTCTTTGTGCTCATTCATAACCCATTCATATGATCTACTAGTTTCTCCAGCAGTTATAAACTTCTATACTGCAAAATAAACCTCAGCTGAAACTGAGATAGGCATCTAATATTGCCTCTTTTTAGGGTCTGTGAAAACTTTAGTTAATGTTCCTTAGAAATCATACTTTCAAACTAAGCTAAAGGTAATTTCAAATACAATAGGAACACCTGGGAGATGCAATAACACATGACAGTGTGTGGCTGCTGTAGATACTTAGAAGCGTATTAGAAAAAATTACTCGATAGAGCATTGTCCTAGATTTTCACAGTAGACCAAACCAAATGACCCATGTTTGCTTTATGCTTCTCTATATGTCAAACTATGAAGCTCCGTGCAGCTGTAATGGAACAGTCTGGATTAATCTTTGGATCCTTGTAGGTCTTCACTGTCTGAAAACTGAGCCAACCAAATTTGCATCATCTTTCTTAAAATTGTGTGTACATACACATAATGGTACTAACCAAGGTTATCATAAATGGACGGCACAGACTCAAGCTGTCAAGAAGGATACACTGAAAAAAATGCTCATCATGATCCCAGGTAAAGGAGGAGGCTGAAGAAGATCTTCTGTTACAACTTCCACTGTATGCCACTGGCGCAGACAATGCACTAAAAAAAGATGCTGAAGGTCAATAGTTCTTGATCTTTCCAAATTTTAGATTGGACTAGAAATGTTCTAGTGACACAAACAGTAAATTGAAGTCTAGGAAACCAGTGCTCCTGTACAGAAATGACAAAATAACTATACATTTTTTGGGTCATTTCAAAACCAGTTAGATATGTAAGTGTAAAATCCAGGGCTTTTTTAAAATCAAGTATAAACGAAACTGCTGTAAGCATCCAGATTTTGTATTATGTATTCTGTTGCAAGATGAAAGAATACAGATTTTAATACAGTAATTGGACTTCTGGCACTGTTGCAAACTGGCATGTATGTAGGAAAAATTAAATTTGTTTTCAGAATATATATATAGGAAGTGCTTGAAAAAGATGCACTTTGTGCTTGATATTGAAATTGAAAATTCAAGGATTGATTATAAGGTGAATTTCTATGCTTACATTCAAGTTCATTACAAAGAAAAGACAATATTAAGTAGCCCTTTAATGATAAACACACTTTTAACTAGATTTCTAGATCATTTTCTAATAGTCTATGACTCATTGTGAAATTTACCATTTTACCATGACTAATGTGTGAAATCTGTCATCTTTTCTTCTGATTTACACAAGTTCCTCATAAGAAGTACAGAAAGTTGGTAATATGACATGAATAGTAGCTTGTATTGTATTTGCTCACTTATTTTAGGAGAGATATTTGTCATTACATTTTGTTAGAACTGTTGGTGTACCTACGGTATCATCGTTGGAGTCTATTAGAAGTCTGCTTTACTAACATGACCAAGTATATCCTTGTCTGTTATTAAATAATTACATAAATTAATGCAATGCTGTCACAAAAGAAACAATCAAGTACATTCTGGAAGAGAAAGACTACTGAGTTCTTTAGCCTCCCATAATTAGACCATTAATAGACAAATCCTTCCACAAAAGCAGGCAATTTTTTATAATCTAGTAAGTTGTACCCATTACTTAGAAGGAACTTGTTATTTCCAAACACCTACATTATGTTTGAACTCCTTAAAAAGTTGGAATTTAGTTCAGTTCTACATATATTTCTTTCAAGTACAGTCTGGACAAAGCAAAGAAGGTAGTAAAACAAATTAGAAACTACCTGAGCTAACAGAAGCACTTGTGGTGGTGATGTCTATGAAGCTATTTAAACCCAAATTTTGCTGGTCTTAAATAATGAATGTATTTTGAAAAACATTTCTATCATGGTCTTCAAAGAGAGAGAAAATACATCCCTTGATTTGGAATTACTGTATGTTGATATGGGAAGTTATGAGGTCTTAAAGGACTTACAGAATTCCCGAAGTTGCATTGATATTAGCTCTTGAAAATCCTATTCCAAACTGCCCCTTTTTCTATTTTAAAACCAAAGGAACTGTATCAGCAAATTGTGTCCCAATAAGTTTCTGTCCCAATGGAAGGTGGTTATCAGCAGCATCTACAGAAAATATGTCATGTTTTTTTCTTTTGTAAAAAAAAAAATTAATATGAAAATCTATGCCTCTTGCAAAATACAATGTTTTGTCAAGGGTTTTGGTATAACAGTACATGAGAGGTATCTTCCAGTGACACAACCTAAGATATTTTTTCTTTAAGGATAACTAAATCTTTAGTACTCAGCAGTGTTTACAGTGCTCTTACAAAGATAGTAAGATAACGTAATTGTACTTGGAGACCTTACATGAATAACTGGGAAAATGAAGAAAAATCTGGCTAGCTTTAACAGACTGAGGAAAATGAAGATAATAATGCCTCTGAATAACAATGAAAATTAATATTAAAGGACATAAAGATTGGCTAGACAGGAAGAAGCTGCTTGGCTTACAAAACCTGTTTGCTGCTCTGTCACTGCACTTCATTGTCCTCCCCTTCCATAAAAATGTCTAGCTGTCTCTTGCATTTATTTGTAATGTTTACTGTGACAATCCAACTTGGCAACTTGCTTTATATACCTAAAACTCTGGCATTGTTAAATAATTCTGCCTAAATTCCCAGCTTCTACCACTAAATTTCCAGCATGTGGTCCTGGGTCCTGTTTGCTCTCCTCTACTGTAAAATAATATGTGCCAATATTTTTTCTCACTTAATGAAACACCGTTGTTTGGTGTTTTTTTTTCTTTCCCCCCTGTATTATCATCTCAGTGTTTTACCTTCACTGAAAAGAACATGTTTCTCATGATAAACCTTTCAGACAGTTGTTACTATATTTTTAAAACAGGAAATAATTTCAGTTGTCCCCCAAAACATCATCTTTAGTGTAAGATGGAAAAACGGTAAAAAAATGATGTTTTATACATAGCTGTTACTGATCTGTCCTCAGTCCTCTGCTGGTGATATCTTTTAGAACTTCTCTTACCCACCAACCACTCAGCCATGGTCTCTGTATCAAAGAAATTTTTATTATTTATATTTTTCACAGTCTATGCTAAACCCCTTGCTAGTCCTTACACCATGGCTCCTCTTTAGTATGTATGTTTGATTTTGGCTCATCAAGATTATTTTACATTTATAGGATAAGCCCCTCACCTTGATACTTTCTTCCTTTCAGAAAAATGTCTGATTTTTAAATTTTTTTTGGTGTGTTTTTTCCTGTACACTTCATACTCATATTTGTTTGTTGATAATAGTACTTCTCCATAGCAGGAACCATGTAGATATTGTTTAAAGTATGGCTGCTGGAAGATGAGACTATATAGATAAGTAAATAGATCGGTGTTAGTGAAAAATGAACAAACAAGTCAGGTTTGTTCATGTTTGTTACATCAAATTATGTAGCTACCATATGATAAATTTTACATAAAGTAATTTTATGAGTGGATAAAATTGTAAAATTATTATTTCCTTCATTTGCTGAAATAAATTATTTTACAAAATTGTAGGGCTGGCTTCACCACTGTTACCAGTGATGTTACTGTAACCGATTTCAATTGCACCGCACTCTGGAAGGCTTGTACTGAATTTTGTCCCCAAAAATATAATTTCTGCTTGTCAGTAGGAATCTAGTACCCTGTGTTGCCCCTGTGTAATAATTACTGTCTTTAAAGAGTATTACTGACTTATATTTTCAAATAAGTCATACCTAAGGGAGTACAGAGCATTTTATTTAGAAATTGGTTTTCATGTAGCAACAGTGTCCAGAGAGTACCATATAAAGGACCCTGGGATAATAAGCATATGTGAGAACTCTACATATCTTCACCAAAATACTATTTCTATAATATTATAATATTTGATGTAACCAGAGAATCTTTTTGCTGACATCAAGTTCTACTTCTCTAGAGTTGTTACTACATTATGACTACTCCATCACTTGCTTGCCCACTTTTCTCCGTTCTTAGCAAGTGACATTATCCATTTTATTATCTACAGACTGACTTTGCAATTTCCAATGCACAATCCATCAACATTTCAGAACAAAACTGATTTTGAGCATTGGAGTTTGTAACAAAGACTGACAAAATATTTCATTATGTGCATAGGTAGCACATAATAATAAGCTTTACAGAAATTTAATTCCTTTAATATTGTCACCTTCTAACTTGTGGATGATGAAAGGAGATTTCTGGCAAGTACTGTGTGATTTTTAGAAAACTGTTTGGTTCTAGAAAACTGTTCTTTATTAAAAATAGAAATATTTGAGGGAAGTGTGAAAAACACTGTAATAGGGCCCAGGTAGGTACCCTTACCAGAATAGTACATAGGGTCATAGAAAAGATAAAGAGCTTGTAAAAACTAAATAAAAATCTTGAGGACACCTTTAATGGAAACTTTTTATTTTTCCTGACTAAAACTGTAGTATTATAGGATAAGTGCATGTCCACATTGATTTACCGCTGTCTCAATTACCAATGGGAATGTATCAGTTTACTTATCTTGAGTGGGTTTTGCATTCTACTTTTAGTAGACTCTTGTCAGGTCCTTAAAATGGATCAGTTACAGCACAAATAGATATTCATGAAAAGCTTCAGAGTCAGTTATGTCTACTCTGTAGTGTAGATGTATTATCCGAGAAAAAAAAGATCTTGTACACAGCTATACCAGCAATTTTCCTGTGGGGAAACACACTATCTCATGGTCCCAATGACAGCCTTAAGCATTTATTCACTGAGATCAGAAATTCTTGGTAAGGTGTTTTGTACATATTTTAGAAAATAATATAAATTCAATAAGGAATGTAGAAGGGAGATTAACAGAGGGCTGGCTGAGCTAAACTACAGCACCACATTTCTCTTGAAAATATGTTTTAATGATTGAACCTTTTTCTGGGGTGTCAGACACTAATTCTCAGGTAATGTTTAATTTTTGATAGGCTCATCGTGAAAGCCACAGCCTAGCTCTGATGATCAGGAAGTCTAACGAGGTTCATTACTGTTGGTATTTAGATACAAAACAACATTCCTAAATAATTCAGCCAAACAAAGAACCAACTGGATCATAATGTCAAGAGTTCTTCTGTTGACAAAGAAAGTCAATGACGCTGCAGATTTTCTGACACTTAGTCTGTTGATTGACATGATACTGTCATTATTTTCCACCATATATTTTGAATTCTCTGGGAAACATAAAAGAGTATGCAAATATTCTCCTTCATGCTTTACAGGATATAGCATTTATCCTCCTAAGGCTCCAGCCAAAATCAGCACCTGGATGAAGAGCAGCTGGCTAAAGCTGAACCCAGGAAAATTAATGCCAGTTGGAAAAAGGAAGCTCTCAGAACTTGCCTCTTCACTCCATAATACCTGCCCCCAAACCCTTAAAATCCTAGTTATCATTTTCCCCCATTATCAAAGATTTGGCTCTTTTACAGGGCTCTCCATATATATAGCATTTCCTACTCCACTGTTTCTAGCAGTCCTATGAAATATACTTGGAATGGAATTGCCCCGCTTCCTCAAGGAGTATTTTCTTTCATTGTGTGAGTATCTTCTATTAACATTAAAGGACTTACATAATCAGATCAAAAAGAAAGTGTATCTATTTATTGTTTAACTCCCATCTTAACTGTCACAGTCCTGTCATCCTTTTTCTCTTTTCAGATGAATTACCACTAGTGTTACCACTGTCTTATTCTTAGTTTAGTTTGTTTCTTCTATTCTATACTATCTTTCCTGCTGCATTAAGTCCTGTTCAGTTTACTGATTCAATACTATCTGGTGCAGTAACAATTTTATATTTCCTTTTAAAAAAACATGCAGCTCCACTGGAGACAAGTCACTTGGTCTTTCCACCTCTAGTATGTGGAACTTAAGACTTTCAGGCTCAAATTTACGTTGCTTTACTTTTCACTGTTATCTGTAATGGTCACCTTTTTACCAGAGAGAGAGATTATTGAAAGGACGCGTTTTGCCAGTGTATCTAAGACAGCCTCTGTAAAGAGCTGAACAGCAAATAGCTGTGGCAGGGGGTTGAATATAGGTGATCTGTAAGGCCCCTTGCAACACAGCCCATTCTATGACTCTATAAATACACCCATTGATCTGAGTTGCTCCTGTGCAATGCAGTTTCACAAGGGTCCCCACACAACACAGGAATGGGACGTCTTACCAGTTTACAGAGTATTTTTGTTCCTTCCAGTTTATTATTTCTCACAAGCATTTCATTTTAGTAGCCTGCAGGCTGTAGGAGCATGTACAATCTTTTCAGGGACTTATGACATCCAAAGGACATCCCTTGACTGTCCTCAGTAGCACAGTCTAAGATGTCATTCTGCCTGAAAGCATCTCATCCCACCCCAACAAGATTTTACCTTCTGAAAAAAGACCTTTTTGATTCAAACTAGCAGTGATGGCGTTGCTCCCTCCAATAATGGCTGTTCAGATAAAACTTGCTCTGCTACACAGAAAGCAAAAAAATGGTGGAGCAACCAGCATGATGTTTTGGGGATTTTGGAGGCAACAGAAACATATCTTAAAGTCACTTTTCCCCCTCATTTCTCTCCAACTTAAAAAAGAATTTTGGTTCTCTCTGTTTGGTCTCATTACCAAAACGAGAATTAAAAAAATCCCCAAACTTAACAGAAAGCTTGTAAATGAAATTATTTTTCTTTATGTGCATGATAAAACTCAAATACATAAAGTGTGTTTTGTACCATTGTATAGAAAGCATAAATGTGGAGATAAAGTATCCTGGATAATAAAATTCTTAGACGGGACACATCCTTGTTCTGTAACTTTGCATATATCTTAGTTTCCAGCTAAGAAAATTAATGGCATAATAGTTATCTGCTTTATAATTAAGTGTTAATGTAACTACAAAACCAGGGTTCAGAAAAACTGAAAAGCCAAAATGGGTAGTGGGACTTGCCCCAGGATCAATTTTCTTTTCTTCTCCAGATTTACTATGGAAATTGGCCTATATTAATACAAGTAGTAATGTGGCACAACAGGAAAGGATCAGTAATGTGAAACTCCTGATGCTGGGGACTCAAGATGTGCATGATGTGTGTTTTGAGGGGTTTAGTTGAGATGAGCTCAACCTGGACTAACCCTAGCTTGTAGTGGCAGATTGAATGCCTGTTAGTGATAGGAGTGGCTTAGATGTTCTCCTGAAGCCTGTTTTCCACTTCATTTCCAGGGAATGGGTATCCAGCCTGTGCCCCCAAGACCACTCCACAAAGCAAACTCAAAGGCATAAATTGGGGATAATTAACAGATATACTTCAAAAGCACACTCCTGAATGTAAAATAAAATGCTAATCTAGACATAAGGCTGTCCAGAGAGTTGTTGAATATCCATCCCTGGCACTAATCAAAACTTGATCGGACAAGTCCCCGAGCAACTTGATCTAAGTTAGCTCTTATATGAGAAGGGGGTTGGACCAGTTGACCTCCAGAGATCTCTTTGAATCTAAATTACTCTACGAATTTGTGTGCCCCTGACAGATAGAAGATATTGCTGTCATCTCATTAGCAGCTTTTATATATTCAGTGGTGCAAGTATTCGTGTATAAACTGTATTATGACTTCAATTTGTTGAAAATTATTTTCATTCTTTAATATTTTTTTGATTTCACAGCTAAACAAATTTTGATTTATGAAACCATTCGAAGTGTACCGGTGAGAACTTATTTTATCCCCTTATTTCTAGATTGCTACAAAAACATCAAAATAAAGCTGAGGCGTAACTAAAAGGAAATTATCATACAGACCTCACTAACAATAGATGGACAATAGATAGATCTTAAACTTCACCTTATTTAAGAGGAATGATCAATGTTTTTTTTCAAGCAATAAGGCTAATCAATTCAAATACCTAACTGGAGATACTTATTATAGTGTGAAGGTAATATCCTGGGGAGAAAAGAGAGACTGAAGATGGAACACAGACCAAAGACAATAGAATTGCATATTCTTCCCCTGTACACCTGTTCTCAAAAACAATTTTTGATGAACTGCACCTGGTGATCCTATGTGGCCACTAAATGTAGAATTGCCACTGAAGTGGGGCACCTTTCTGTATTCTGCAGACACTTGACATGAGAAAATAGGCCAGTTAAAAGCTTCTCCAGTTTGTACAGTCCCAAGAAAATCACATAGTAAAGTTTAAAGCTATGAAGGAAATTACTCAATATATGTTTGTATAAGCCTGCAAGTTTGTTGTGGTATGTAAGGGGTAAGAAAGTGTATTTTCATTCTAAATCCTTTGTTCTTCCTCAGAGAGAAAAAAAAAAAAGAAATTGCTAAACCATGGTATCACAGTGCAGGATAAGGTGAAACACAGAAGACTATCCAGGGATTAAATAGCCATTACGCAGGGTACTGTTTGCCATCAGAACACAGACAGCCAAGCATGCAAACCAGCAAGCTACTCTAACCTTCCCCTCTTTGGTCCTCAGGGAGGTAGGCTGGTTTGCTTGGGTACGTGTTTTTTTTTTAAGGGAAAACCATTGTTGTGCTTTTTTTTTTTTTTTTTTTTTACACCAGACAGATACATATCGTAGTTATTGGTAAATTGGCCATGTTTCCCTGTATTATATTCCCTAAGGAGTCCTCTGTAAGGGAAAACCAATGATTTTGACTTTTCAGGTGTAGATTTGACCTTAAATTGTCTCTTTTATCATCTTAGCCCATACAGCATCAATAACAGAAAAAAGAAAAAAAAAGGGGGGGAAAAAGGCATAAAAACACATAGTGCCATATAATGGGGGAAAAAAGCATAAAAACACATAGTGCCATATAATGCTGGGAAGAACAGATTCTTCTCTTAGGCATCCATTAGGAATTTAACTTGGAAACATTTTTTGTATTTCACTTCCACACTGCTGAGAGAAGTGTATAAGCAGTAAAACTTATGAAAAAAATATACTCTAAATCTCATTCTGATTCACTTTTTTCAGTTCATTTTGATCCAGAAAGTACTGTATTTTTGCTGTCCCACCCTTCCTTCAGTGGGTGCCCCATTCCTAAATGCATCAGGTCAGTTTAATTAAAGCAGCTCTACTGCAGATGGAGATCACAAGCAGGATGCAGGAATTGACATGGATGTCCAGGTCGAATAGTGACTGCATGGCTGCACTTAGGGTCATATGGGTGCTTGGTGGAAGAGACATTGTTCGACTGAAAATGCTGAACATCCAAGAAAATGAATTATTTCTCATCAAAAAACAAAAAGAGGATGAAGGGATGAGTTCAGGCCTAGAAAGCAGATCAGGGAGTTTTAGGATGGTGTGGGAGAATTACCAACAATCACACAAAACCTCACTAACTCTACTGTCCAGGCAATGGGTCTTCCCTTTGGACAGTTCACACAGAGGTTTCCCCACCAGACAGTATAATGAAATAAACTTCACCCCTAAGAAACACTGACTGCCATCAGGAAATAGCCCAGAAATACCTTTTCCCAGTGCCCCCATGGATGAATGGAAGAAAGAAGCTAAAGGGTGCATGAAGAGGACAGATTCAACAAGTTTTGGAATTTGCTGCAGGAAGGAAAACAAAAGGAAAAATATGCTAGCATCATTCTGTTGCTCTTTTATCTTTTCCTCCCAGTTCTATTATTTGATTAATGATAAATTGTGTAGATGACAAATAATTTCTCCTACTTAACTGCCAACATTTTTATTTTTGTTTTAAATATTCATAAATGAATTTAATGCTCATGTATGTGGGAGACTAATAACATTAGCTAGAGCCAGACAAAGCTTAGGCAGGCATTATGCAAGATTTTCCACATGGCTCTGCCAGAGCAACTAAATCTTTATCTTTAACACTCCAATATTCCAAGCACAGGCTCCTTTTGTTTTGCAGATATGGGAAAAGCTGCACACCAAATGTGTAGATTAAAATAACAGAAATTCACTGACATGTTAATACCATGCTTGAGGCCAGGCAAGCAGAGGTCAATGGATGTCTGACGGTGGTTGTCCTTGTATTATTGTTCTCTTATGCATGTGGTCAGACTGTGCCCAGTCCCCATATACACAGGCAAGGTGGACAGAGCTGGAATAAATTATGTGGCTGTCTTCCTGCTTCCCAAAGTGTTGAGCAGCTCCAACTTCTTGCTCCTCAATGAATCTGCGGGCATCCCTCCAGGGCAGCTAACTTCTCAGACCTTCCTCAAAGACAAGGAGCTCACAAGGACAAATGAAGGCTTCAGCAATCCTTCTAAATACCATTTCTACAACCTGTAAAAGGTCATTTCACCAGGGCTGCAGCATGTGACTGGTAGCACTACCAGTTCTGTATGGAATGCTGCCTACAAAGGGCAGTTCAGATGTGAATGAAGTATTGCAGTGCATTTCCTCTACAGAGGACTATTAAGATTGGCTGGTGTCCTCCTCGTATCTACATACAGCTACCAGAATGTGTCTTTATATGTGGTGCAGAAAGCAATTAATGAAAAACCTACCCAGTGTTGGGAACCTGTAATGGGCAAAAGGGCAGCAGGAACCTGAGACCAGTATCATGCCATTAGCAATATTTAATCCTTTCAGTAGGAATGATTAGAGGCTTGAATCAGATACAAAGACATCTTATGGGTAGGAGAATCAGATGGCTGTTAATGTGAGGGGAAAGGATGAAAGAGGAGAGGTAGTGTGAAAGGAAGACATATTGAAACTAGAAAAACTTTGCATTCAATGAGGCTCTATCTGCCTCACACTTGGCAGCTATTTATATATTTTCCTGTATTTATTGAATTTATTAATTATTGAGAAAGAAACCAAGGAAATATAGTATACGGTATTGTACAGACTCCACAGCCAAGTCAATCTCACCACTGTACAACTAAAATAAAGGCAATGGGCCCTGAGCAGTGGCCAAATCAAAGACCGAACACCTGCCTCTCATTTATTATGAGTTTACAACTGAAAACAAAATCTTGACTTTTACAGCTGAAAATTTTGCGACTTGTCCCAGCAGGTCGTAATACTTCCCCATCCTGACCAACCCAACAGCAACAGAGCTGAGAAGAGCAAAAGCAACCTGAAAAGATGAATATAATGAACCTCTTGCTCTTAGGTGTCTCCTCCCTCCTCGCTTCTGAACTCAATGCCAATGTTTTAAACAAAAATAAACATAAAATAGAAAATATGACAGCAACAAAACTATTGAGCTGTTTCCATCCACCCACACACATGTAGTGATAAAACCAAAATATGACAGAAATATTTACTCTTGGCAGGGCAATGTAGCTTTCTCATCCTGAGGTATCACAGTCCCACAAAGCATTTTTCCTGTTAGTAATACTCTCTCCCTGCCCCTCTGAGATTCTTAAACAAATCATCATACCGAGATGCAGCCATTTCTTTCTTTGGTGGCAGCCTGATTTTTCCCAGGTGGATACCAAAAGCTTTCCTGAGGAGAAGTGAGGAGGTTCAGGGTGGATCAGAGCCTGGATTTCCAGCTCTGCAGGGAAGTCTGAAACTCTAAAGCAGAGTCAAACTTCAGCAGTGAAAAAAAAAAAAAAAAAAAAAAAAAAGAAATAATCCTGGGGAATGAGAATTTTGAGATCTAATCTGAGAATTTAAGGTGTGTGGGGGAACTAACAAAAAAACCCCACAACCTAAACAACCAAAAATGCCCAAAGCAAACCCATCCCTATCAATGTGGTAATTCAGCATAAATCGATGAGACATCCTAGGTTGCCCAGAGACCTGATAACCTCCTCCCCGGCTCTCTGCCATACAACTGGGTGCTTGGCAGTACCAGCAGCCAGGGCCCCTGCAAGCCTCTTGCATCTGCAGCAGGGAGCCTGGAAGCACTGGAGCCCTGATGCGAGCTGGGTCTCCCAGGGCTGCCAGGCAAGCTGTTGGGGAGGTGGGTGAGCTGGCAGCAGTCCTGCTGGGCTTCTGTCAGAAAATACGAGAAAATCTGCATGTTTCCAAAGAACATTTAAATTTCGTCAAAACAGCATTTTCTAGCACAATCATTTTTCCACCATGAAATTTCTGTCTCTCCATTTGTTAGTGTTATTATGTCTGGTGTTTCAGGTTTAGCCCTGCCCCCCCCCCCCACCCCCCCCCCCACCCCCCCCCACCCCCCCCCCCGCGTAGATGGCCAGCATTGCCTTGTATTTGCTGTCTCCAGCCTTTCATAGCTTTGAGGCACAGTCTGCAAAGAGGGCAGTGAGGAAACACTTACTCCTGCACGCTGTGCTGAAGGAAGGGCACCACCTCCTCCTCCTCCTCACCTTACAAGCCACCCTCCTCAAACACCATACTTAAACCCTAAATCAGCATGTGCATACCAGAGTCCAACAAAAGGCCAAGAGAGTAAAAAAGTGAGTTAACCTGTCCAGCTATTCCTAAACTAATTTTGTAATGAATTTTTCTCGACACATACATTGCTGCTTTAGCAAGTGCTCTCTGCCATAGGGTTGACCAGAGCCATGCTAATCGTTCTCAGTTTTAGCAAAAAATACAAAAGGAAAAAATCAAAAAACACAGCGAAAACTATTAATGTTGGATTTTCTGGGAAGAGAAAAATATTTTTGCATGGTAGATGCAATTGTAGTTACGTAAAGTAATATGTTTCTTGAAATAAAAAAGATCATTCATATAAAGAAGTGATAGTTCCCCATTACTCTAATATTGACTTAAATAAAGACATCATTCATCTGTGGCATTCCCTGCTGCAGGATATTATTGTGGCAAATAATGTTTTCTAAAGGATTATTTCTATGAAGAGTATCACTAGAATAAATTTACAAGGGATACCAATATTCAAGTTTATGACAAACTGACTACCTGCTGAAGAAGAGAATATATTTCAGATTTCAATAGGAAAAAGAAAAGGACAGCTTAGGAAATAGGAGATTCTGATTTCAGTAAATCTGGTTCTGACACTGACTCCATTCACAGCCTTGGGCAAGGCACCTGAATTCTGTCACAGGAACAATGATTAACTACCTCTTTTGCCTCTTTGAATGATTGATTTTGTTGATGTTTTCAAAGTGCTTTTACAATGACATTCAAGCCTATAAATAACCACATCAGAGGTTTTATTTCCTTCCAAAGCATCAGATGCTGACCATTATGGCACAGAAATCACATATTTATTAGAAAATTAACAGAAAGTTAATCTATAAGGCAGTTTTCAGATTTCCTGTTTCCCCAGCATTTGCAAACAAATAATTTCATAGGTAGTTCTTCATAACTTCTATAGGAACTCTTGTTATAAGAAATACAACAGATATTTAGAGCTCAAAATTACTGCTGTGGCAGAATCTGATACAGATGGAGTTACACCACAAAGATGTTGCTTCAGCAGACATCTGAAGTGTTGGAAATGCATACAAACTTTACAGAAAAGGCACGTTTTTGCTCAATAAAGCTTTTGGTACCATCTCCAAACATTATAATCTTGCAAATATAATTTTCTGTCTGCATTTGCTATTTAAGAACAGAATCTCCTCCGAAACTGCTACCCTCTAAAGGTGTCTGAGCAATACAAGAAGAAACCAAAAGCACAGGTACTCAGGTACAAAGTGGGCCAGAATTTGCTTTTATTCAGTGCTTCCACGCTGGTCTGTTCAGTTTTTCCTCAGTATTTTATTATTTTTCTGGACTGAATCATCATGGCATAAATCAAGACCTTATCGCTTCCCACAGCTACCTGAAAGGAGGTTGTAACCGGGTGGGTATCACTGTCTTTTCCCAGGTAGCAGCGATAGTAGAAGAGGAAATGACCCAGGCTGTGCCAGGGGAGGTTTAGGTTGGATATTAGGAAAAATGTCTTCAGCAAAAGGGTGGTCAGGCACTGGCACAGGCTGCCCGGGGAAGTGCTGGAGTCACCGTCCCTGGGGGTGTTTCAAAGACATGTAGATGTGGCACTTAGGGACATGGCTTAGTGGTGGGCTTGGCAGTCCTGGGTTAATGGTTAAACTCTATGATCTTAAAGGTCTTTTTCCAACCTAAATGATTCTATGATGCCGAATGATGAGTTTCTTTCTCACGTGAGATCATCTTGTTACAGAAAATCTGGTTATTGAATGTCCTCAGCAAAGAACAATCTTGTTAATAACTTGCCTGCTCAAAGACATGTCACTTTAAATCCATCTTGTATCTAGATCTCAGCTACATATAAATGCCCTCAACTGCAGCTCCTCTTCCTTAGACTGATGGCGGTTGTTCTGCTTTAGAGTCAAATGTCTCACAAAAGACTTACTCAGCTGGTGGAATTTATTTCACATAAAAACAGTTATACAGAAGTTTTATCTAAATGACCGTCATCTTTCTTTCTACAAACCTTATAGTTGCCATTTTTGCAGTTTTCCTTGAACACTGTAATCTATTAAATTTTGACTGAAATGAAAACATAGGTCAAAAACATTTCCTACAGATCCTCATATGCACGGAAAACGATGTGAATATCTCTCCTCTGAGGCACCATCTGACTTGGGGAGGAGGCTTGTGCACATTGTTCAAGGTCTGTGAAAACTCGGGATGAACACTGTTCTCTCTGTATTCCTGGACATAAAGGGGAAAATTAATATGTGCTTTGCCCCTACAGCTCAGTATGCCTGAAGGCAGTGCTGGATGTTGGGGAGCTGCTGTCTGCACATTTACACACAAACAGCCCTGCTGTGATTCTGGATTTGTTCCCCAGCATTTTTAGTGGGACTAAAACCATACATCCCCTGCGTGAACTCAAGAACCTAAGTTTGGCACTGGCCCAAGGAGTCTTTGCCAAGAACTTTTCTTTCACCATTTCCTTTTGTAGATTGTCTCTTACGAAGATGCAATGGATGATTTTGTTATTTATCAAAAGTAAGATACAGGTTATATTTTGGCCTAATAACAAAAGACACACATATTATTTCCATGTTATGAGGTCGGGAGACATTTTCAACAAAAAACTTAAACTGTATTATTTCTAACTGCTGTGGTTACTAATCCTACATCTTGAATCAAGGAGTCACAAAGTTTTGGGAAGCTTTTATGTTTAACTTCATTGATATTTGTGAACAGTTCACCTCCTGTCTTACATGGTGCATCACAAGTAGGGGGAAGAGGCAAGAGATGGGATCTGAAAACAAGACATTTTTACATTTGCAAATGTGACTTACAGTCATTGGCACAACATCAAGAGGAGGTCCTGGCACACAGCAGAGGTAACAAATACATCCTCTGAAGAAAAAGAGTATCAGATGCTGCACAATGCACAAACCTCTGCAGAGAGACAGATGGAGGGTAAATGCAATAGCCAAGTAGAGGAAATAACAAGACAAAGTTATAATGAAGAGTTGCAAACAACTATTGCTGGATGGTTTGCTAAGACCAAGCTCAGCTTAGTAGGTGTACAGTCACATTGGTACAGGAAACCCCATTTAAGAGGAGGATAAATGCCTGTTACAAAAAAAAAAAAAAAAAATATCTGGACAAAAGAGAGAGTGCTAACAAGTAAGCCATTGGATTTTCAAGGGCCAAGTTAAATAAAAACAGATCTACGGAAAAAAAAAAAAATCTTTCCCTTTCTAACTATACCTATGACCTTGAATGGACGGATGCTAAATGCTTTAGATGTTATGTTGATTTTATATATGACTGTAAATTCTCATAAACATGCAACTTTAAGCCAAGAGTTACAAATAAATCTAGATATAAATACCTCCCCTTCTAATCTGATTACTGCTATGTTTTATTGCAGCCTGAATTCTGGAAGAAGTGTACTCTTACACAGCAATGGTTAAGCTGCTGTTATATATGAATAGCTGGGCTGTGGTAAATAAAACTTTTCCTGAGACTAAATCTGTCTATTACACTTCGGGTGTGATTCACAAATTCAGCATCATACCCCTGAAAATGCTTTTCTATAATGGTTAACTAAATCATGCTACTTGCCACTTGAGACTGCTGTTAATGACGTCATCAATGATGAAGTTATCAATGGATCATGCCACAGCCACTGAAAAAAATGATTGACTGGTATGAAACCAAACGCTGATGGTCAGCGTGTTAATGATACAGGTCTTCAGGTACACTGTTCTTGTGTTAAACATCTTTCATGTCTTCATGAAATACAAATATAAAAGACAGCTATTGCCACTGCAGCTACTGTGGTACTATATAATACCATGATTAGAGTAAATGAGTGAGATACGAGCAGTTAGAATACAGGTTGATAAGCAATTCAAACCAACATAAACTGAGACCACCATCAAAAGAAGTAGCTTTCCCTTTGACCCTGCTTCTGGGTGATCACCCTTCCATAACCCATTCCCTTTAACTAGTGCATGGGCTTTTGTGGCCACTTGCTGAACTAGTTCCATGAATTATTCTGTGTGAATACAAACCAAAAATTAATAACGACCCTGGCTATTATTATTTATTATTGATTATGATTAGGATGATGATGATTTTAAAACCGGCACGACAACTACCAGGTTAATTCATGTAATTCTTCAATCCAGGTCACTATAAGACTGCAAAATATTCTGTGAAAGAACCCATGTTGTTCTTTCCATGGTGGAAAATTGAGCACTTGGTGGAGCACTTTCCATGGTGGAAGTGAGGAGCACTGGGAGGACAGTACTGGTTTCTTTTGGCTTCTGTGACAACTTGCACTGGCCAGGAAAGGTTTGTGTAACTGCTGCCTCACTCTGCACCCCTTAAGTGCACGAATTTTTCCCCAGGAATAAATTCTGACCACAGAGTTCAATAATTAATTTCAGAAGAAATAAAAGACCCACTTTTATGTTTATGTCTGGCTAACAGGAATTTGATCTCAACATTCAGTAATTATCAAGTAACCATTTCGTTCTCATTCTAGGAACTGCAAATAAGGGATTTATGGACAGATCCTATTTTTCATTTGATGAAAAACCACAGCAGAAGAATATATGCAGGTGTTCATGGAAGCAGGAGCGTTAAGATGAACAGAGATATCATTCATGATTACTTAGCCTAGCTTAGCCAAATAGATTTAATAAACAAATATAATTTAATATTGTCACTACAATGCAGTGGAATGCCAAGTTCTGTTTTTTTCCTGAGACCTATTATTTACTCTTTTAAAGGTTTGAAGTCAGTAAACACACCACAGTGATTTACTGAATATTGATGATTTCTGCTAATAAAAATCTTCAGGATATAATCTTTACATCTGATTAGACCAAATTTTTTAAACAATATCCTCCTCTTCATGTTCTGGTACTTCAATTTCCAATTTTGATCTGAGCTAGGAAGAGTAGATACAAAACCTGTGTCTGGAAATATGAAAAAGTAGGCAAAATAAGGTAACCAAGCATTTCCAATTAGTTGCTGTGTTTAAAATTTTTTAATTTATTTTAGGCAGATGTTAAGGTAGTCTGAACTATCTTCAGGTCAGTGGGCGCAATGGCTGCTATTAAAAAAAGTGATTTTGTAAATGACATCCTCCTTAAAAAAACTTGTGACTTCAGTAGCCTTATGATTATAAAATACTTTTCTGCACTTTTAATTGCAGGAGCAAGAGAGAGCATGTTAACAGTGTCTCTGGTGCCATTTTCAGTGGATCAATTAACCAAATCTGGAACCTTTACTGTGACTACATGGCTACCAGCTATACAACTTGACTTTCAGATTCCATTTGCAAGGCTGACAGCTAGAAAAACATTTGTTTTATTTACAAAGTACTTACTTGAGAAAGAAGTCACCGAGACACAACAAACATGAAATGTCAGGATATCTTTACAGTCACTTTTCTGAATATATTTTGTGTTTTACAAAAGAATAGTTTTCGCCATATTACATCCACATCATACTAATCAGCTAAACCATTGCTATTATGTCTTCCCTTCTGTATTTCAAACACCTTGGCAATACATAACAGATTTGTGAATCTTGGGAGTAGTAAAATAAAAAGGGGGGCGAAAACCCAAACAACCTGTGTTTACAGTGCCTAAGATAGCAAGGCCTGAGTGTACTCATATACAAACAAAATTAGAAGTTGCTGTTCTGAAAAAGAAATGCTTGAAAAACACCACGGTTTAAGGCTTTACAGAACATATCATTGTACTCAGTGTAGGAGGTGAAGACAAGAGGCAATTTATTCTGCAGCTGGTTTAGAAATAAACACAGCAACGGAAGATAAGGAGTGAAAGAGGGATAAATCCTCCTGTAGCAAACTTGATGGACAGACAGGCTGCCATTAACAATGCTGTTGCCTTTGTAAGTACAGAGTGATGTGGAGATACCCTGGCATTTATACTGTAGACATGGTCCTTAAAGATTTTACACCTCCAATTCCTTAGAATTATCAGCTATCTCCAGCCTGTCACTCATCCTGGCAATCTTAGATTTCTAGCTTGCAGGCCAGGCAGATTATTGACAAAGCAATCCAGGGTGATATAATACACCCTGACAAACAACAGTGAGGGGGATTGTGTTTACCACTTTCACTGCACCAATTCCGCTAAATTAATTCTTAATGCTGAAAGTAAACTTTCTCTTGATAAGCATTCACTCCCCTCACGCTATTGTTTTGTGGTGCTACCTTAGCTCCAAGTAGAGTAGCAGTGCATTTTGATGCATATAATTTAACCTCCTTGCCCCTAATAGAAGGGAGAAGAAGGTTCCTCATATAACACCAAGCCAGGCAGCAGCTATAAATACAAAAATGCCGGCATATGATAAAGTTAAAGCTCTAGCTTAAAATGAAAAAAAGACAGGAACATTTGAAATTTAGGCTTGCTTCTCTGTCCTCACCTTACCTACCTCTACCTGGGACCACAGCACACACAGTACAAACTTTAAGATCACATACTGTTGATATACATAAGCATGGGTGAAAATATACAAATTCAAATTTGTTAATTGGCTCTGGGATTTTTTTTCCCCCTCCCCACCACCCCCCACCTTGTTATTACCCAAAGGCATTTTTTAGTTTTGGGGTTATACAGTCTGTGTGTAGAAACAGTTTTAAAGACTTTTAGCAATAAGGATGACTCTATATGCTACTGATTACTTAGACTAGTTTCATAAAAAGGATTATTTTATGCATTCTGGGTGAAAAAGGCACTGATTTAGCACCCAGTGCATCAGCTGCAACTCATGCAAAGAGTGATGTCATAAATATAGGAGAAAACATGACATTTGCTTGCTTACAATTATTGATGAATCTCTTCTGTGTCAATTTTATCAGACACAGCAATGGTAATCCAGAAAAATCTTATGTGCCGGGAGTTCAGTCATTTGCATGATATGATGTTAATGGTAAAACAGAAGTAAAAATTCAAATCCCAGCAGTCCTTAAAGGAGGGAAGTGTTACACAGTGGATTGCTACTCATTCTGAAAACTTAAAGAAACCCTTAATCTTATCTAGATGGAAAAGTCCTCGGACTTTGGAAGTGCTCCATCCAAACTTTGATTCAGGCTTCTCTTTACCTGAGAATTTGCAAATGTAGGACAGCCAGCCTAATCACACACCTTCTTAGATGTTTTAACCCCTTAACTGGGAAATGTGCCAAAAGAAAAAATTTGTTGTCACAATTTCTGACAACAAAATAAAGACTTGATTTGCATCCTACAGCAAAACACAACCCTGGCACTTAAAATTAGGTTAAGAGGATACGTGTGTTAAACACTCTACCAGCTGTGCATCGGACCTCAGCAATTTCTGCTTCAGCCTCTTTACCTGTTCACTAGCTTGAGCCTGATGACAAAGAATGAGATTTCTGACCCTTTTCTTTAACACGGCTCTGTTGGGTAGCTTAGGTCCTTTCACACTTATTCTGAAATTCAGCATGAACTTCCTATTCTGAGGAACTAACAAGTTTTCCTAGTAAAACAGCAGTAAAATTCCTCAACATTATTATTTTAAAAGAAGAATCTTGGAGGAAAAGCAAGAAAATTGGTTTTCTCCTGTTTTATCATAAGACTTTCCAGCCTAGGGTGAGAAGGAAAAGAAATATTATGTTGTCTGAAGAACAACTCCCTGCAAAAAATCTCATCCCACATCACGATCAAAGATTGTGACACAGACTGTTCCCACAGATAGCATGGCTATGGGTCAGTTTATGAATTTCTCACCCTCGATATTCAGGGAACAACCGGTAATTTAATTAAACAAACTTATTTTTCTCCTTTTTCAAATACTTAAATACTTGGATTGTTTACAGCCCAAAGTGACATTCCCTATTTCCTATATCTGAACTCTAATAATTCATGGGTCTTCTTGATATCTTGTTGAGCGCCTTCCAGTGAGGGCACCTATAGTTCCTTATTTGACAATCTCCTTTGTCAGGGTGAAACTTTCCCTTTCCACCTCCCTCTGAAATGTCTTTCCACATTTTCCTTGGTTTTAAGTATTAATTCATTGGCTTGATGTGGCTTGGCACTGTATATTATTATTATCACTAATAATCAATAATTATATTATTATTATCACTAATAATCTTTGCTAGTAACCTTTTAAGATGAGTTCAATTGAAAATTTTAAAAAATGCGCTAAGCACTGGGAAGCCAAAACCACTGTAAGTCATTGAGACTCAGACTCCTAAGGCAACTGGACATGGCTTGGTATTAAAATATAACTAGTTAATTAAGGATAATTAGCTAAAAACTCAGTTAAAAACTGAGCTAGTTGCACTAGTACAAGCCTTAGCTAGGTGCAGAATAAGAGATCGGAAAGTATTACATTACTTATGTCTTCTGGCATATAAGAACAAGCTATTCCACTCTTGGCCTATATATTTGGGAAAAGTATAGTGCAGTTACATAAAGACCTTACCTATGTAGTCTCACACATCAGCCAGGCGGTTTTGAAAACTGTCTCCAGTCGTCTTAGTCACACTTGGCAATATGAATTAAATAGTCAGAAAAAATAAAATTAATGAACAAGTTACAGTGTGCCATGATTGCTGGGAGAATTACCATTTGATGATTCCTTTCTAATCTGACTTACATGTTAATTGTAGCAGTCCAGCACATTTAGGGCAAGCAAAATTACACAGCATTAAAATGTAATTTTAATATATAGGGATAGATGAAGACATGCACAGTTTGGAAGTGGATCATTTCAACATTTTATTTATGTTCTGTGAAGCAAAGGTACGGCAGCATTAATGTGGTATCACAGCAGTGGGAGCAGAAAGTATTATTCTGTGTTACACTAAAACATGAATTTTTTAAAAATACTTAACTTGATGACATCACCATTATGCCAGGTTGGAACAGGTTTAAGTCTTTAAAAATTCTGTCACCTCAAGAGCAGAGTCTGCAATGGGGTTTGACCTCTGAAGAGGCTGCAGGTACAAAGGGCAAATATTCCGAGATGGTGAAAAATCCTGCAAACTACAACAAAGGAAATATAACCTTGACTATACTGTGGATGCTGACAGAAAGCAAAACTGCCTGAATTATAACAATGATAATTTGTTAATTTTAATTATTTATAAGGAGATGACGGCCAAGTTCCCAAAAATCTTTCTATTAAGAATTCTCAGTATAAATCTCTCTGATATACTGTAATGCTACTTCATCTCTGCTGCCAACTGCGCTGGAACGCATAAAGCCCCTCATTAGTTCACGCCTCCGCTTACAAGGATTGCTTTAACAAAGGGATCTACTGTGTGTGCTAATGACTATTAGAATTAAGATATGACTATGGCAAAACAATAAATACCTCCGTCTTATTAAAATGATTTGGTAACAGCAGTGCAGAGCTGCTTTGTATTTGCCTTTCTCCGCACGCATTTTAGTTCAGGCAGAAAACCGGGGATGCACTCCAGAGAAACACATAATGAGGTCAGATGGAAAATCTTGTCTTGTTTCGGATATGAATTCAATCCATCCTTTCTTGCATGTGAGACAATATACACAGAAGAAAACGCAGCTGACATGTTTTAACTTCACTGACACTGAAAATGTTTTCTCTTCAGCTGGTGCTTTTAATCTTCATCTGAAATATTATATATAGGATTACTGGAGATGGCCATAAAATCAGTTTTTATTTACCCATCTAACCTAGGCTTTTCATCTGGTGCTTGCTTAGCACCACTGCTCAAAATTCTTTTGATAATTTTGTCAGTTAATTCACATCTAGCAAAGTGCAGAAAAAAAATGTGCTAGATGTAAGGTTGTCACCTTTTCTATTACTGTGTTAAACTCCTGGGGGGTCTGCAGATTTTACAGGGAAAAGGGCGGGGGAAGGGTTTGAAAACTCTGGAAAAGAATACTGGTCTTATAGTTAAAAACCAGGAGAACTGGAGTTCACCTGTCACAAGCAGGTACTTTGGTTCAAAACTATTCCCTAGAGCCATGCTTTGCTATTGAGCATAAGTCAGAACAATGTGTCAAGACTTGGAGCACAGCTCTTCAATGTCTAACACAACTATTAGAGAAAGAGCTAAAAAAATTTGGTTGTCAGCATAATTTGAGTTTAAAATGATTTTAAAGGAATGTTTAATTCCTAATTAGTCTATTAAGTGCATTATAATGTACATTTATATCCAGCTGTGAAGGAACTCAGGGTAACCTTTTTATGTAGTATACCTTGTATGCTATGAAACTGCCCATGGAAAACAACCAGGATAGCTAAATTAGCTGTGGCCTTTAACACACAGAGGTCACATTAGAAAAAGTGCTATGTGAAAAAAAAAAATGAAAAAAAATTGAGCTGCACTTCACCAAAAGAAACCATTCTTTTAACTCTAGCCCTGCTAAAATGTGTTTTACCTCTGCCCATAAGGACATAGATCAAGGCTTACTGTTAAGCTTACAGACCTCATTTTTTAGCTCTTTTATGGCTTCTCTTTTAGTAATGTCTAGGAGACTTACTGTGTTGAATACATGCGCTTTGTTTTGCATATGGCTGGTTGTGGTACAAGGAATTATGTTACATGCTACTGTCATACAGATTTTGCAGAAGGGATGGGATTCTGGTCCACAATCCACTCCGGCACCTGTACCGCAGTGCTTTTCTTCTATCTCCATGGGGACCACACTGTCCACATTTCTTAAGGAAAAATGCTACAGTGTTAAATAGTGAAAAAAAGAAGATGAGTACTGTGAGGTACAGCATGAATGTCAAGTACCACATCATCCTTAATATTTGTGAATGGTTTATATATCTCTGCTACAGGAAGCTATAACAGTAAAGGGAAATATACCTTGAGTCCTATCATCTCAGAATTCGGAAACACTATGCAGGTCAAGGGCTGAATGTCACTGCCCATGATTTTCACAGCGGTGTTACCTTGACTCTGTGGATCTACCAATTATAGGTATTTTCAGGACCTCTCTGAACTTTTCCAACTACACTCTTTGCAAGGAGACTTAACTGTGAGCCAGAGCCTGAACCAGTCTAAATTGAGACAGTGGCACTGAACTTAAGTAAAGGTGAGTACAAATGAAATGCTTTAGAAGTGCTGGTTCTGACGATTCCAGATACCGTCAAATTTTACAGGGCATTAACATTCACATCCTAGTTTTCACTTCTTTCTTTCTAACTGGGTATGAAAAAAATATGATACAAGAAAAAACTAGCACTGCTTTAGGGACTTCTCATAACACAATTAATTTTTAAGTTAAATTATATATATAAAAAAATATCTCGGGTCTCATCTAAGAGATAGTACTACCCTATAAAATACCACAGTGAAAACATTTGTATAGAAACCAAAAATGAACCACACTAGCTTTCAGACCCTATAGCATTTATCTTGCAAGGAAGAATAATTCTTGGAAGAAAAGAGGTTTGCCTGTCACCCTATCAAAAGCAAAATGCGAATTACTATATTTAAAAAACAAGTTGCAAATG
>NC_073720.1:79530809-79625809 GCF_023634085.1 Falco cherrug
TCTGAAATTAATTATCCAGGTACTCTTCCCATTTAAAGAAGAGATGTCTTCAGTGGCTGGGTCAGCAGACAACTTGAAGGACAACAGGTATGGAGATAGGGTGTGCCTGGGAAGAACAGTGGGGACGAAAGGCCGTGTGAACTTGTGGCAGTAATTGCTGGCAGTGATGTTTTAATGGCAGTTAAATTACAATTCTGGTTTAGAACCTACCACTTGCAAACTTTTGTCTTCCTTGTAAAGATTCCACAGCATAAACAGATCCCAACTGGTTTGCCTTTTCAGCAACACTTCCTGCATTTATTAAAGTAGGACAAATTCATTGTTGATTGATTTCACCAGAGTTAGACTAAGTTTGAACCTGGGCCAAAAATTTACATATAATTGGATTTAAGATTTAATGTAATATCTGAGTTAAATTTTTCCCTAAATTAAATCAGCACTGTGGATAAAGAAATGACCATAGGAAATGGTAGGACCCACTTCCTGTAGCTGCTCCTTTGCTCCCATCAGAGGTCTTTTAGAATATAAATTGAACACAAATTAGTAATAGAATAATTTACTATTCCACATGAATAATAAATGAAAAGGATGATTTACTGTACATATATTTCTGCTTAAATAGGGCTTTACTTCTGGCCAGCCTGTCTTAACTTCACTTTAATTAAAAAAATGTTATATTGGTATATGAAACACTACTGTATTTTAGCTCTTGCCTTACATATTAAAGCAGCAAGAATATTTGAGCCAGAATAGGTAAACGTTATTGTAGAAAAATTTACAAGGTCTTTTCAAAAAATCCTAAACACTCAAAATAGCACAATTTCAGATTGCACTGCCAGGAGGCACCCCTACAAGATAGAAATTCTCTGCCTTTGGAGTAAGGGTGTGGACAGGGTATTCTATGATCCGATGTTATCACTTCCCTTTTTATGGTAGTTCATAGTATCTGCTGAAACTATAATTTTACAGAGCAATCAAAGAGCTCTTGTACAAGTAACAAATTTTACTTTGTTCTTATAAGTGGAATTTGCATTACCAACATCTTCCATTACATTTTTAAAGCTCTAATACTGTTTGGTAAATGAAAGTTAGTTTAACAATCAGATAGTATGCTATGTTAATGTTTTACTAAAATTAGGGTAAGAAGTTTATTCGTAGGACAGCATTCTTACTTGAATACTGTCATTTGACCTGTGTGAGGAACAGCAGTGATAAAAACTGTTTAATAAGTTGTGACAGATTCTGGGCCATCGCCTTTAAGGTAGAATTCTGTAATGGGACATAAAATGAAAATATCTAAATGAAAAGCATCCCACAGATGAACTCCTACATGAATCTGTAAGAAGAAAAGTTGCCTATAAAGTAAAATTTACTGATAAAAACTGGTAAAAAAATAGCAGGGAAAAGACCCTCTTGGGAAAAGAAGACACAAGGTTTTGCAAGGAAACAATCGATCTCTTTCCTTATCTCCAACCATGTTTCTTTCTCCAAGCAGAACTATCACAGTGTGGTTGTAGTGGCTCAGGACCAATGCCCAAGGAAGTTAGCTATTTTCTGTAAAACCTGGATTTTTCTGTACAAGAACTGATCTGTTGATTACAGTGAGAATAAGGCTGAAAGAAGCCACATGTTCAGGTAAACAGTTTACAAAGCTGAATACAAGAAGACACAAAACCTCCAGAAGTATATGCTGGGACCTATTCCCATATTCATAAAAGATGGTGAATAGAATTACCCATATTTTTAGAAGTGTATGTAAACATATGTACACAAAATTATATATTAACTATATTTATAGGCCATATAAATTTTGCATACAGAGTGTGGAAATATTGCTAGAATCTATTTAAATTTGGGTTTCCATATTATTAGCATTTTGTACAGATAACCAACAAGTCAGATTGTCCATTTACTTGTTATCCAGTCTCTATCCAGCTGGTAGGTTTCATTTCACTTCCTGGCAAAGAAATTTTAATTTACCCAACATACAAGAATTCTGGCTTCAAATCTGTAAACACACTGGTTATATTTCCATTTCTATGACTCATTACATTAATCACAATTGGATATGGTATAAGAAATATGTCTGTCGTCCTTTATGTGCTACAAATTAGGTGAGTCTTTTTTGGACTTTGAGGGTGGTTTTTTTAACATTGCTGCTCTGCCCTCCAATAGTTAACATATACTTGGGGAACAGTTCCTTTTAGTTCTCTAATTTTCTTAACCAAAGACCTCAGTACTGTCTGGTCATCTGCTAAGAAGAAATTCAGTGGAACTGAATTTCCACTTAAACCACTGTTCCTTGCCTGTTTGGTTACCGTAATTGGATGGAAAAAATCAATGAACCACCAGCGTGTAAAAGATTCCATTGAAAACCATTTCAGTGCTACTTTAAAAAATAGATAAAAATGACGGTTTCAGAAAATTGTGCTTGAACCAGCAGGTCCAAGGGATCAGATTCTGATAACATACACGGTAGCACAAGTTTCTGTTTTCTACTGAAACAAAACCTGATTCGTGAGCCCCACACATCCATCTCTCAGACTGAGTACTAACAGTGAACACATCTCGGGTTAAAGAGGTAAGGAGTGATGTAAGAAGTTTTAAATGAGAAAGCAGCTCCCATGATGGTGGGACATTGACAGTACTTTTACCATCAGTGATTCCAGTGGAGTGCAGAGATCTGGCAAGCGGTCTTTTGCTCTGGCACCTCTGAACGTGATGTTTTTAGAGGCAAAAATGGAGAACAAAGCTCTGTGGCCATCGTGGGTTGGCTCAACCTTTCCTGTTTTCCTTTAAAGATTTAAATTTACCAATGCAACAATGCCCTGGCACATTTGAAATGTTGAGTATCTCACAAGAAAGTATTTTCCACAAAATATTTGGTACCAATTGAACTTTTTTCCAGTTTACTATGCATACTTCTCCTGAGCTCTCTGGTTCGGTGTTACCACACTGCCCAATATTGCTGCATTTTACTTAGTGGTCAGAAATGTGTAGACAATTTTTTGTGGCCAAATCTCATAAAATCCTTCCCTAACAGTTACTTAATAGAAGTTCAAAGAGAGAAAGTGGAAAAAGGAGTGTCTTTTACAGAAAAATTTCCATGTGAATATTTAGGGGGTGCATATCTGAGCTTCGATACTTGGACTCACCAAGGCGGTGAACATTAGATTTGTATTGAAAGTGCTTGTATGACCACAGATGGTTAAATGAGGCAGAAAGTGATGCAACCACACCTCTTAAAAGTGCCATTGCCCACGAACACACTTATTACATGTCAAATGGTGTTGTGGTGAGGAAAGATAATTACGGATTAGTAAATGTAATATGGTTTCTATATGTTTACGTAATAGGCTTGGGCTTACCAAAAGCTGCAGGGGACATTTTCAATCCTTTTTGCTAGAATGTAGGTACGAAGATAATTGAGTATGACCTAAAGAATCCAGCTGTGGTATTGCTAGCTAGAATCTGGCATATGTGGCTAGTTTCTGTGTGGTTTAATAGAAAATAATTAGAAAACAGTCAATTAATATTTAGTTTATTTAGTTTGGGGATTGTGTCAGTTTTTGTTTGGTTATTTGTTTTAAAGTAATGGTACCTCAGTCAATGACTACCATAATCTTTTAGATACATTTGGTTGTATTTTATTTTTATGAGCTCTTTTTTTCACAAATAAACTTTCACCAAGCTGAGATCACAACTCAATATCCAGGTGTGGTAAAGCAAAAGTCAAGTTTTCTTCTGTTTTTGTTTTTTAAATTGTGGCAATCTTCTTTCAAAAGTTTTGATTTAAGACCTGTCATCGTTATGCTCACTCAGACTACCTCCAAAACAATATCACATGGCTTATTTGACTAATCCAGTTTTACTTTATACTTGACAGTGTCAAATAATAGACAAATTGTTTGTTTCACATTCACAAGGCCAAATTTGATTTAAAGTCCTGAACAATTATTCATAACTTTGACTCTGGACATTCTGAAGCCAGAAAGAAAATAATTTGTTCTACATTATTAGCTGCAAGTTATGTTCTTATATTTAGTTTATAATTATTATTTTTATTGGAAGTTTTGGCAAGAAACTTCTAATCTAAATATTTCTAAATATTTAGACTGAAGCATGTAATATTGTTCAGCTAATATAATTCATTAATCACATTCAGGCAGTTTTAGCCCCTAGAAAGAAAAGAAAAATGCATGCACAAATAAAATTTCCTTACTGCTTTTAGTAAGTAAATTTTAATTTGTGGGGTATTTTTTTCTTTTTTCTTTCTTCTTTATTTTATTTATTGTTTTTTCTTCTTTTCCTTTTTCTTTTTTCTTTTTTTCTTCTTCAGCACTTGTTTGCATTTAGCTTGGATAAGCAACTGAAGGTACTGTCATTAAGTAGATGTTTACATCCCAGGCTTATGGCCAGTCCAGCCTACCAGCCTAGACAAACACTGCATGTTATCTTGTCCATATGGCATTAGGCCCTGAATGAGATTTAGTGGCTTTATCAGGAGAAAGAATAGATGCTCAGACTGATGTAAACTTTGTATTTCCTCTGAGACACTAATGATTCATAGGTAGCAGTGACTATGCTGTCAAGTGTCTCACAGGGTAAAGTATGTGAATTATTTAGGTGGTGATATTTTAAGATTATACGAGCTACATCACAAAAACACCTCTTCATTATTACTACTTATCATTTCCTCCTTGATAGAGCCATGAAGAACATCAGCTTTTGCAGCCTATGTGTGGTTTTAAAAGCTCTTGTCCAGTCAGCAGCCTGTCTCTGTGTTCATATGTTTTCCATCACCACTTCCCAGGAACAAGCTCTCATTCTTTAAGCATGACCATTAATGCTGTGGACCCTATGTTTGGCTGCATTGAAACATGTTATTTATTTCTATCTAGTATACCAATGCGTAGAGACTGATTTTTGTCGCTGTCATCAGTTGTCCTCACTATTTACCATTTTCCCAGTCTTTCTGTCACCAGCAAACTCTATCACTGTTGGTCTTGGATTTTCATCCATTTATCGTCAATACAATACTAAAGAGCATTGGACTAAAAACCTGATACCTGAGCTCCAACAAAACCAAACACACTTGGAAAAAAAAATGTTCACAATTAATTTTTACATTAACAAATAAATTAAGTTCTAATCAGTTAACTACAATTATACTCCATGTTTGATCCATAATACTTTATTCCTGCAATTCAATGCAGCAGATAACTTATAGAATCATAGAAACATTTAGGCTGGAAAAGACCTTTAAGATCATCATGTGCTACTGTTAACCCTGGACTGCAAAGTCTCTCTCTATGTCATGTCTCTAAACGCTGCATCTATGTGGTTTTAAAATCCCCCCAGGGACGGTGACCCCAGCACCTCCCCGGGCAGCCTGTTCCAGGGCCTGACCACCCCTGCAGGGAAGACGTTTCCCCGCTACCCGAGCTAACCCCCCCGTGCAGCTTGGGGCCGTTTCCTCTCGCCCTGTCACTTGTTCTCCGGGAGCAGCGCCCGACCCCCGCTGCCCGCAGCCCCTGCCAGGCAGCTGTAGGGAGCGACCAGGCCCCCCCTGAGCCCCCTCCTGCCCAGGCTGCCCCCCCCAGCCCCCCAGCCGCCCGCCCAGGCCTGGTGCCCCAGCCCCTGCCCCAGCCCCCTGCCCGTCCCTGGACACGCTCCAGCCCCTCCGCGTCCCTCCTGCAGCGAGGGGCCCAGCCCTGAGCCCAGGGCCCGAGGGGCGGCCGCACCAGTGCCCCGCGCAGGGGGACGGGCACTGCCTGGCCCTGCTGGCCACGCTGCTGCTGACACCGGCCGGGGCGCTGCTGGCCGCCTTGGCCACCTGGGCACGCCGGGGGCTCACGCCCAGCCGGCTGCTGCCCAGCCCCCCCAGGCCCTTTTCCCCCGGCCCTTCCCAGCCCCCTGGCCCAGGCCTGCAGCTGTGCACAGAAGGAGATCAGGCCAGTCAGTCAGGCCCTGCCTCTCACAACCCCGCGCTGGCTGGGACCGATCCCCCGCTTGTCCTGCACGTGCCACATGATGATGCTCCGGACGATCTGCTCCATAACCTCCCCTGGCACCGAGGTCGGGCTGGCAGGGCTGTAGTGCCCCACAGCCTCCTTCCTGCCCTTCTTGTCCATGTTTGTCACATTGGCCACCCCCCAGTCTGCTCGGACCTCCCCAGTTAGCCAGGGCTGCTGGTAAGTGATGGAGAGCAGTTCGGTGAGCCCCACTACCAGCTCCACCAGTAACAGGCCCAAAGATTATTAAGCACATTTTTAAAAAAACACAGAAATACAAAATATTATTAAAAAAAAGTTTTAAAGACCTATTTTTCATAAACCCATGCTGTTTGGCATACTACCCTCCTTTAATATCTCATTAATTTTGTTCTTACTATCCCACACTATGCATCCCATTGTTTTGCCTTAGGAATAGAATTGGCTCAACAGGTTTAGGGATGTTTAAATCAAAATGTTTATCCTTCCTTAAACATTAGTACAAGATTGGGTTTCTTTCCATATTCTAGGTTTTTTCCTGATTTCCTAATATTTACAAAACTGAATACAATTTAAATGGCTTTTCTGTTAAAACATGTTCTTCGGTAGCTGCTTTCACATCCTCCATTATTCTTTAAAGGAAAAACAAATTCCTTGTCATATGATAAGAATATACTATCTATATTTTCCTTACAATATAAATCAGAAATGTTTATTGGACATTTCTTCTTTCTCTGTATTTTAAAGAAATATATCAGCTTCATCTAATAGTAGACTAGTGCTATAAATTTGCTTGTTTTTTTCTAATCTACTTTTAAAAAAATATTTACCATCTCTAACTTGTGTCCTTTTGCTCATTGCCTCTACAACCATGTCCCATTTTCCCCATTTTCCAGCTCAGTCCTTTCTAAATATAACAGGTGCTTTTTTTGCATTTCACCAACACATTCTTCAAGTGATTGAGAAGCAATGCTTTCCTCAACATACCTTGAAAAATCTTGCCTGCCTTTGTTATTTGGATGAAGTTAATGTCCCAGGAGATCACAGGGGTACATCTTTTCTTCAGAAGTCTTCTGAGTTCTGGAAATCATCTATAATTGTGATTTATTACATGAAGCAGTGTTACTCATGTCAATATTAGATTTTTCAAAACCTTTTTGTCAATCATCAGGTTGCTTGTGCTTAAAAAAAATCCCCCCCCCCCCCCCCCCCCCCTTTTATTTCCTTTATATTTCCTATAAAAAGGAATATTGTGTTTGGAAGGTTTGGTTTTTTTTCCAAAGAAAAAAGTAAACGTCTCAGTGATTTCTTTTTTTGGACACTTTATTTTTTAATAAAAATATGATTATCGGAAGCCAGATTTTTCTCAGCCATTTATTGAAGAAAAACTGAAAAAAATTCAACCCCCAGAGATATCAGCAGGCTTCCTGAAAAATGCCTTTCTTTTTTTTTCTTTTTTTTTTTTTTTTTGTCTAATGTCCTCTTTCAGCTCAATGTCCTGATCTGCCAAGTGTAATACATTTGCCATGATGGATCATAATCATTCTCCTTTGTAAACCAGCTTGTTAATGTTATGGTTTACATTGATGCTATGTGTTTTGGGGAATTCAAGGCCTTTACAGAGCATGGAGGTGTAAGGCATCAAGATTATACAAGACACTCAAAAACATCTGGTTAGAATAAGTTAACAAGCTGATACATTAAAAACTTATTAAACCAAGAAATTGATGAAAAATAAAATATGAAATGTGTGTAAGACTATAATTTTTTAACAGATCTTGCAGTGTTTGTGAGATCAAATACCAATTATGGCAAATATAAGCCAAACAAGAAAAGTAGTAGGTACCCAGAACAGATATCTTCTCAATCTCTGCACTATTTTTCAAGTTTTTTACGCTACAAGGTTTGTCATGCAGAAATTTTCTACAAAACTCATGGCTCATGGTCTTGCTAACTGAAACTTCCATGATATTGACTACATTTATTCTCACAATATGTCCGTGAAGTTCAGACATGGGCTACAGCAGAACCTTATTTTATGAGGGTAGACAGAGGACTAGAAGACTAGAATATTGAAGAATATGAAGTTATTAACTCCTTTCTTTCTGTGGTGTACTTGAGACTTCTAGGAACATTCAGATCAAAGAGTTCCAGAAGGAGCTTTATGGTTTCTTACTGTTAATATCTGGATCTTTTCTTAGCATCCCAATCTGCAAATGTGGCATAAGTAAAACCCCCTCAAGAAAGAAAGAACACAAATTTGCAAACTACTTTGGAAAAAACAAATAAATCTGTTTTGCAAGTAGAAACTCAACATAGAAAGCTTTAATGAGAGCTCCATGATATCATGAAGTTTGGGAAGGGACATCTAAGTAGCACAGGTGGAAAGGTTGGCATTAAATTTCAGTGTAGACAAATTACTGAAGGCTATTTGCTTGTGAGGCCCGAGGGAATACTCAGAGCCCTGATCTCTGGCCCATACATTTACACAACCCTTTTTCTTCAGTAATGGCTATAACAAGTTCAGTAAACATAGCTTTAGCAAATGAATGAAAATAGAACAATTATGTTGTTCAAAAGACCAACAATTTTCCTTGTATTTCCACAACAAAATTGAAGTCCGTATTTTTATTAATTTTGAATTGTCTTAGACTTTCCTTAAGAAAGCTTTTTTTTTAAATCTTCTATGAAATCTAAGGATTTTTATTTCTTTGTATCTTAAACTCACGAAGAAATGCTGTGAAAATTTAATAGCAGCCATACACCCCTTCTGTCCCATTTGATGGAAGACAGATGCATCCTGTACACCAAGCCGTAAAGGAGCTGACATCCGATTCTGCATGAAGTCAGTGCACGTACTGGACTCATTCTAGGAAAGGCATTACACTCTTTCCTTTATGAACTTTTTTCTCCTTTTTATTTGCAGATATTTTTCAATGTGTTTCTACAACCAGCTTTTTGTGATGAACTGGTTTCAGTCATAAACCATCAAAATCCAAACCCTGTGTTAAAATTAAAAAAAGTAACTCCATCTCTCAGTACTTTCTATTTGAAGTTTCTACTTTTTTCCCCTGACAGTCTCTTAATGTACTCATCATCCTACAAATGATTTTCTTACAAAGTTAGGCACAGGTTCTGAATGTTTTCCTCTAACTGCAACTGGAGAGAAAGCATGTCCCATCAATGCTCACACGTAATCTATAATTACAACAAATACTTTTTTCCTTTAACAGACCAAATACCATTATAATCAATATATACTAAAAAATCTATTTTATAGTACTTATATGTATATTAAATGTATATATACATAGAAGAAAAAAGAGATTCTTATGTAACATGCATACGAAAGTGACTAGATCAAGAGAGTAGATAGCATATATATATTATAAAAGCAGGTAACAGAAGGTCATATAAAGAGCACCGTATAACTGAAATTCTATCATAAAGAACCTTTCAATACTCAAACAAGCTAACTCATCTGGTAATAACAGGTTATATTAATGAGTGACATATTCCGTATTCAAACTGTAGAGTCCCATGTCAGAAAATAATGCTTTGGCAGCAGTAAGAGTAGAGAAGCAACAACTTTGTATTCTTGTCTGGTGCCCATTTCTCTTCAGGCCTTCTGCTGAGGGACATTACGCTACATGCAGAAAATGAACATTATCACCATCTGTTGGCTGTTTGGTGATGTATACAGAATGAGGCAACAACTCAGCCCCTAGAAACAAGTGCCTGTATTTAAAGAAAATAACAAAACCTCAGAGCACTAACTGCCACGCTGACTAGTGTTGTAAGCAGAGAGGCCAAGGATCAGACTGATTTGATGAATCACCTACCCCTCCTATCTAGAGCAATGCCAGGATAAGCAGGCTGCAGGAGTCCTGAAACTCCGGGTTGGGAGGACAAGGCAGCAGGGAAAGAGAAAGGAGACACATATGCTCAGAACAAGGCGGGTCTGAAGCTTTCAGTCCCTATTCATAACTGCCAAGACCAAGACAAAAACACCATGGTTTTACAAGATAGACTGCAAGAGCAGCAAATATTTTAATTAAGAGTCTGAGTCAATACTCATTCAACACACAAGGTCCAGTTCCAACTTTCAGAGCTACAGAGGTATTGCATGTCCTCTTTTGCCTTTACTTCTCTCTTGTTCAGATCCTCTTACAATTCAGCACTACAGTAAATACTAAAATTATTACAGCTCTGCAATTTTAGAATGATGGTAGTATGAAATACACAGTTACACAAAGGTGAACGTTTAGAGTGACTTGAATTTCAGATGCTGAACAGAAACCTTACAATTAAATACAGTATCCTTACACTTTAAATGTACGGTCCTAGTTAAATCCTATTAGAATTAGTCCTTAGCAAGATTGTATACAGAAGAAAATATTTATAATGGTGACTGAATGAAGTGAAATTTGGATCTACAGCTCTAATTTGAGTAATTTTTATAAATAAACCCTGACTGTAGCTATTCAACATCAACAAGGTATCTGGAATTCAAATAGGAAAAAGGAAGGAAAGAGATGGAGGGAGAGTAGCAGAGGGATGTGGAATAACTGAGCAAAAGGCAATTTTAACTGAAAATTAGGAAACACTTCCTAGTGTGGATTCTTGTTAATTTTTTCCATGATAGTCCAGTAGGAAACTGAACTGTAATATTGATTATGTAAAGGGAGGCCTAATAAGGCGCTTGATCACTGAACTATATAAAGAAGTTGAGAAATAATGGCCTTTTTATTGTTGGTCTTTCTGTTGCTAACATTTAGTATCCTGTCTCTGATGAGTGTTTCAGACTTTCAGTGCTTACTAGCTGGGAACTCATCAATTTTTCAAAATACTTAGTGGTTTTCAAAAAGACCGTGTTAGTTACTGCTGTTGATGGATCTCAGGAATTACTTTCTTAATGACTGGAAATTACATAATAAAATTATAGATCTAAGAGATATTGAAGACTGCCAGAGGTATTTTACATACTTTTGCTCATTTTTATAAATTGTCACAAACCCACTCAGCAGGAAAGTGTAATCAATATTACATGTAATTCCATATGCTGGGAAAATAAGTCATTCTCCCTTTCCCAAACTACTCCCAGTTTTAAAAACTAATGTGTGACCTCTCCAGCATAGTCCATTAACTAGTTTATATTAAAGAAATAATAGATAATCAGAAAAATCTGGATATATATTAACAGAAATATAAAGAATTACACTTTGGATTGGAGTACACATTAGGATATTCAATAAAAATACAAAATAACTAGAAAAATAAAGGTAAGAAATAATTTCATTCTAAAATTTGGTTTCTTAAAATACCTGAAGTGCATAAAATTAACATCATAAGGTTAAACCTGTTAAGTATTGTCCTACCTAAAAAGGATTACTGAAATACTCAATTTTTCCCACAGTGCCTTGTAAACTAGTGTTTGCTCTCGAATATGTAAAATTCACTTAGAAGGCAGTGTTACACCATTCCCAACTGTTACACTCATCACATTTCTCCCTCCCTAATCCTGGTGTTTGAATTAAAGGAAGGAAAAAAAAAAAAAAAAAGAAAAATCTGCTGAACACTAATTATTTAACCTTACCTCCTACCTACTTTCTCTCTTTATTCTGAGGTTTCTTAAGGGCTATAATGAGCTGTCCCCACACAAACAGGCCAAATTAGTGGATAATTACTGCTGGGTCTGTGAATGTTCTCACTCCTCCTTTCTTACAGTTTCACAACATTACCAGAATGGTCTGTCACCTCCCTACCAATTAGGCACAATTACTACTTTATAACATTAGTGGTGGCAGGCTTATTATGTTGGAGGATATGTAAAAGTAAGGGAGGGTTGGGGTGAGTGGGCAGTGAATCAGGCCAGAGGAGGTCATTATCATCACATTGATCACTTGTGTAGTCCTATCTTTATTTTTATTTTTTGGACAAAAGCTCTGTGCATAGTTAGAAGGAGAAAAATGAATGGTTTCTCTGGTCTGGTTTTGTTTTAGGTTTTTGTGGTTTTGGTGGTGTTTTTTGTTTGTTTGGGTTTTTTTTGGTTGGTTTTTTTTTTTAAGTAACCAAACCATCATCACTATTTATGCCTCCAGGTTTTCCGGGTGGTGGCGCTAACGCTTGCCCGAATTTGTTTCTTCTTTTCCTGAAAGGATGTCTTCTGGCTGACAGAAAAGAATCTTGTTTGTCTGGCTTTATCAGGCTGAAGTAGATATATTAACTATGTCATGTCAAAGGGAGTTACACTGACCTCGGAGTGCACCAAAACATTCCCTTCCAATCTGTATTTAAACAAGGGAGTTCAGGTCAAGATAAATCTATGTTAAATGCTTAGGGGAGGATAACTTCTAATCTTTTATAAACAGTATTATATATGTAGTTAATTTCTGCCTTCTTTGAAAAAAAACCCAAAACAACCCAGAACACCAGCCTCCTCCCCGCAAAACCTCACCACACCATGGGATTTCCTTTTCTACACTTTACCTTTTAAATAACAGATAAAAGGAAATCTTTAATATTGCCTGTTTTACAAGATACATTTCTTAGAGTGAAAATGACGCTCAGAGATTGAAGAGGAGGATACCACAGTATATTTAGTGACCTTGAATATATAGTCTTCAATTATTTCCTTTAGAAAATCTTCCATCAACCCACTTCTCCTCTCCTCCACTTAAGAGTTTCTAAGCTCCTCTGATGCTTCCAGTGGTAATTACAGGATATTTACTTACAAATAGGAACAGAGAAATTACAACGTTTTGGATGTTAAGCACTGGACAGGCTTATTTAATTTAAAAACTCTATGGAAAATGTTGGAAAGCTCTATAACAACGCTGGAACTGAGCAAACATTTTCTATGCAGACGCAATATTCTTACAGAAAATTGTCACCATTTGGTAAAGAATATAATCTGATAAATCCGCAGTCATATTTCTGGTTTACAGAAACTTGCCCATCTTTTTCATGGAACACACTCAAATTTTATATTTTTTTCATTAATTATAAAGACTTATAACTGAATATGAATGGCATTGTTATACTTTTTTTTTTTTTTTTTTTTAGTTTGAGGGTTATTACTATGTAGTGGAGTGGGCAGTCTCAAGATGCCTTTAAACATTTTGCCAGCACACCATACCGCAGCACTGAAATTGCAAAGGGTCTGTGAGAGTAGCCTTGTCTCACTGTGCAAACTGATCTGAGACAAACAGTGAAAAGTTCATCTGCTACTCTCTCTTGTTAATTGCTATTTTTATTATGGGTGCATTTCAGATACAAATATCACTTATGGAAACTATTACCTCTAATTGCTGTTGGATTACTCTCTGCCTACACTGATTCTTGGCAAGTTGGATTTTTCAATAGAAGAGGAAAGCAAAAAGATTTAAGAGAATTGGGCAGAGTAGAAGACAGCTAGAGAATATGATGCCCTCTTCAAACACACTTCGAATAAAAAAAATGAATAAAAACACTCCATGAGAATATCCTTACATGATAAATTCTTCATCTGTGTGCACCAAGTGCCAAAGTACCTCAAATCTTTCTGCTGAGGTAGAAAATTGTGGACTTACCTGTTTATGCCCAGAATGGCCTCTTGTTTGTTTACCGTCCCTCAGTTTTAAGTGTTAGTGGAGGGCAATAGCACAAAGTATATTTATATTACCAAACTGTACTGATTCAATTGTTTTAAATACAAGCCCTTTCTTCTCCCTGGGGGAAAATGGTAAAGCATAGCAATTGTATAATCCTTGGGAAGGTGATGTAAGGTTTTCTTTGAGTGGCCAAGTGGAAAGTCCTATGAACTGATTAGATGATTCCTCTGTGACTTTTTCTTACATGCCACTGATGGATGCATTTCTACGTACACCATGTTACTTTATGGAGTGCAAGCAAACAAGTGTATATGTGGGAGAGGATTTGTATTATTACACAGAAGTCAACGGCAAATTCATTTCAACAGCTCCCAGATCTTACTCATTGATTCAGCATCAAAAATTTGTCTTCTGAAAGGACTGTGCAACTAGTCATATAACTGTGCAGCAAGTCATGGACTTAAGAAAGAAGGGAAAAAAATAAAAGAAGCAAAGTTATAAATTATTTCAGGTATATATCATGTAAGATTCACAGCTCAGGATGTGCAAATAAATTATTTTGTTCACATTTGTGTAGGGACTTACAAAAGTAGAGTTTGAACTTTCCCACTGTTCTCAAGGCCTCGAGTTTATCAAGCCCAGCCAACTTCTTATTTTGAAGTATGAAAAACAGCCCAAGGGTATTGCAGGTTGACAGACCCAGGGACTAAAAATTCTAGATTCAGCACCTGGCATAGTGACTAGACAAAACTCCTTAAAGCTACTCAGATCTTCCTCAGCTTCAGCTGTGAAGAGCACTATGTTGTAGTAGCTAGTGTCCTTAGTAAGTAAGCAAGGAGAACAGAAAAAGGGAGAAGGAAAAATTTGATCAGGATCTTCAACATTTGTAAGAACTTTGTGCCAGTGGATCTACCAAACCTGCATGTTTGTCATGAAAAAGAACATTTTGTGACCTGATTTTGGTCTGATCCAATGACCTGTCAGGAGGCACTAGTATATGGTAAAAATGAGTTGGAAAAGTATGGTAATTACAAAGGCAATATATAAAATAAGAGGAAATACATTAAATACATGGCACACTTTTGGCTCATTTCCCAGTGTGCCCACATACATCACCTATTTACTTTTTTCTATTACTTTATTATGAACAAGAGGTAATTTCACAAGACACTTTGGAAACAGTCTTGTGAAACTAACAGGAAATGAGGAGAATTAAACCCCCAGATTCACTTCTGTCACTGATTTCTTGGATTGTGGGCACCAGGGAAAACAATCCAGAAAAAAGAAATCTAACTAAAAGCTTCCTTTCCATGTACTATCTTATTTTCTGCCACTCCTTGGAGCAAAACAAAGAACTTAATTTCATTATTTCTTTCACAGGTCTGTGATTATACTAAAAAATGGACTGACCTTCCACTTTTTTCTGACTTCCTAAGATCTGACAGAAAAGTCAGCTTTATGGTGGGAACACCCAGAAAAGCATAATTTCTGCTATATGTTTTTAATGGAAAGCTTGCACTGAGGTTCCAACAGAGTAATGTGTAAAAGTTCTGTCCCCTCCCCTTTGTGGTGTCATGTTTGTGATCAGGTATTTTGAGGAATTTTGTATGGGGTTTAGACATCATGCTAAATCTTAGAAAAGTCAGAAATGAAACATGAAAAAATGATGAACCAGTTGTGTGCAGGATCAGAAATGTCTGTTTCTGCACTTGAACTGAAGGAAAATAATACTTACGGATGAACCTCATTTGGTTCATGGCAATACCTAAACCACTTATACTTATCTAAGAAGTATATTTAAAACTTTCCAAACTGGAAATGTTCAAAGAACAAGTCTTATGAAATTTTAATAGTACCTGGGCTTCAACTAAGGGTCAGAAGAAATAGAACTCATGGTCATACTTGCGTAATAATTCTATTTCTGGTCTTCAACCAAAAAAATAAAGTTTTGCGATCTTCTAATAAAAATTTAAACAGAGGAAAAGCATTACTTCATTTCTACTTTTAGCATATGTTAAGCTCCTGTTATTTGTTACAGTACTGGAGATAATTTACCCTTCTACCGAACTGATCTGCTTTTTTCCAGAAGTATCCAAATTTTCAGATTCAGTCTACAAATCCCGTAGGTCCTGGTAGGGTGGGTTTTGTCATTGTTCTTTAAGAACCATCAGGGGATAGTTAGCTTTTGAGATTGGTAACAAACACTTGCTTCTCATAAATAAATCTAATGACTGTTTTGGTACAGATACAGGAAGACTGGCATCTTCAGACAAACGGCTGCTAGAACTAACGTGGCTGTTGGCAGACTTATCCCTTATTTTTTTGTCTGCACAAATAGAAACCATACCAACCAATTTTACTAAATACAGGCACCATCCCTATATACATATGAACAGCTTATCGTTGCTGTGCATGAAGGGTGTCCTAGTTAGGGGAGTTAGTAAGAAATTACAACCCAGGTACTTCTACAGGTGTCAAGAAGATTCACATATTGTTATCGACAGGAAACTAGCCTCTGAAGGTCTGGAGTTTTGTAAAGGGGTTGTGTTCAGGTTTTTCTTAATAATATAATGGATGGAGGATAGTTAACTCAGCAAAGAGTCTTGGTGGAAATAAGCTCTCCAAAGTTTTTAACCCTGTCTTGCTTGCAGTGGCTAGAGAAGATCAAGATCTTCCCATGGTCCATCTAAGCTAGTTTACCTTACTGCAAAACTGCAGCATAGATCTCCACTTGGACTTTATAAGTTGTTTATACACGAGTGGTTTTTATAGCATTACAAAGCCCAAAAGGTTAAGTATTGAAGCAATGTAGCCTGAATGTCATGTTTATTTCAGCAGAAATAAGATCCCATGCTTCGCCATCCCATAACTTAAATGGGTGCAGAACTTAGCTTATTATGCCAAATTCAATTAAAATCTTCTTGTCAAAAAAAGGAAAAATTGTACTTAAGTACAATTGTACTTAAAGAAAATTTAACAGAAAAAATGTGGCTGTACACTGCCAGGGAAAGAGAAGAAATATTTAGTTTCTTCTGCTTGTACTTCCACTTTGTATATAAACAAAACCAGTTTCTAGTGCTATCACTCTGTCTGCATTTATAAACAATAAATTCATTTCACAGTTTCTGAACTTGGAAAGAAAATTAAAGTAGCCTTTCCTTAACACAAAGTTTGAATCTATCTTGAATGCAACATAAAAATATGTTACTGATTTCACAGTGTAGTGGTCCCAAGGAAGCTTTACAGGGCTAATTGAGAAGTTCACATATAAATGTAATTTGCTTTATTGTCAAATAAATGTTAATTTAATATTTTTACACACATTGCTTCTGTTTTTAATTTGGAAAATGACAAAGAAGTAGAAAAGGTACTGTAGGGAACCATTCAAAATTGCTGGAAAGATGAAATAGGTGACCTACAAAAGTTTCTTCTTTTTAAACTTCCAGTACCATATTCCTTTGGTACAGACAATAAAAACTAGTGACAAAAATTATATGCATATCTTAAATTAAATTGGCTAATTTATACTATACAACTGCTAAAGCAACAATTACTCCTTAGATACCACTTGCAGGTCCACAGAGCACACTCTTATTTTGCCTTTCCACCATGATGAGATGCTCCAGATGTTGGGTGGCAACACACAGCTTAGGGTTTTGCCCGACCTCTACTCCCCACTCCTTACCCCAACCCTCCTCACTGTCTCCTGCCCCTTCGTGGCTGACAGCACAAAGATTGCTCCAGATCATGGTGGCATGACTTGGGAATTGTTGCCACCAAGAATTTAAATCTGGGAAAAAATAATGTGAGCTGTTTTAGAAACTACTTGAATACTGGGTTTGCAATGCAGATATGCAAAGTAAGGTGACAAGTGATGAAGAAAATAAATGGCAATAGCAGTTATTTATGTTAAACACCTTATAGTATTCCAGCCTGCGAATGAATATTCCTTGAGACCTTAGATATTCTCATTTTGTGAAGGAGAGGTCTGGCTTCAGACCTGTGCTTTATGTCATGTTTGGTTAGTCCAAAGAGCTTTAGGAGTCTCTGAGTTGGGTCTGATGTTTGGTCAAATCAGGTGTCCAACCTCCAGGAATCAGGTTCCTGCAGTAGATTTGAGAAGACAGGAGGAGGCATCCTGAGCTTGTTTGATCCAGTATTTCTTAAATGTAGGGAAAAATAATCAGAGGAGCAGGGATTTTTGCCTAAGTCTACTGAATGTAGTGTATGTTTACATCCCTGGGCAATGACTAAAAAACAAAGAAACAAACAAACAAACAAAAGTGTACATCTTCTCCATGCAGGCCAGACAGTTTGGCTCAGGACATCTGTCCACAGTTCACTTTCTTCTTGAGCTACATTTTATACTACTCTATTGTAGTAATACTACCTTATTTTCTCACAAGGTCTGACCATACTGTTTGCCCATGTCCTGTCACCCTGTCACCTCTAGCTACCCCAGAGTGAAGACTAAGATCCAGTCTGATTTTTCATGGTGTGGTTACACTGGATTTAATTTTGCTAATTCCAAATAGCTTATTGACAACCAATCAGGCTTCCCTTTGTGTCCTATTCACATTACTGATTTATTTTGCCAACATAATCAATTTTCTAATTCTATTAAGTATATTACAAACCAAAGAGAGTGGATAAACTGTTTTAGGCACACTTTCTCAAAAATCAAACATGCTTCCCCCGCAAATGATAATCATGTGTCCATATATAGTGTAAAGTACAAGGAAAAATTAGAATGTAAATATCACTTTTATTTGTATTATATGTAATATAATATAAATATAAGATATATATTATATTATCACTTTGCAGATTCATTGTCATATAACTGCTTTCTCAATCCTATAGCTTATGTAGAAGTGCCCTACAAATAACAGCTAAGGATGAATTAATCTTCTTGTTTTCAAAGTTTTATGGCCAGGCACTCTTTTTGTGCTATATAATCCTTTTCAGTCCTATAGTTTATGTACAATTGCCCTACAAATAACAACTAAGGATGAATTAATCTTCTTGTTTTCAAAGTTTTATGGGCCAGGCACTCTTTTTGGAGGGCTCATAAACCTAGACTGAGTCCATAAAATTACACCTGAACACACACACCAACTTATATATTAAGTTCAGGTTTTGTTTCATTTCAAAAAAGCTTCAAAAGAGAAACTTGAGTAGTTTAATGCAGTGAACTGAGCTAGACTTTTAGGCTTATAGAATGTTAAAAGGTGTCTATTATCAGAGCGTTGTAAGAATGTTCAGTGTTTTGATCTTCCTTTCAGCCCCTTCACATTTGCTATGCACTAATGCTTCCTCTCCGCTCCTATCCCACAAACTCTTTGAATTCATTTTACCTCTATTTTGTTCATTATTGCATAGTATTAAAGAAAAATGATTTAAGATCAAATAAAAATCAGTCTTTCCAGCTTAAAACCTTCACTGACGAAAAACAATTCTGGCTAGTACAGGAGGGAACACTTGCCCTATACAATACGCTGCTTTTGTGATTGCAATGTATTCCCTCCCCTGTCTTACCTCTCCATCCTAACAAAAGAAATCTCTAGTTAAACATCTATGTAATAAAACATGGCCAACTTAACCATTCTTGGAAAACACCAGCATAAACCTTTCCTAACATGTATGCACTTGCAAACCATGATGGATAACAACAAGTTTTCAAACAGAAAACAGTGGTAAAACTGAAATTTTCCTTTGCACTACAGTTTATTCCTATTGTATTACCTCTGCAGGCTATTGATGATACTTTGGTAGATCTTCAGCTGTCCTTTAATATTAATAAATTTCGTTATGTGATCTCAAAGTATCTCACAAACTTCTAAATTGGATCCAACACACAGTAAAAAAATAACAAGGGCTTTCTGTTTAAAAAAACACAAATAAATATTCACTTGCTTAAGTAAGTGCATGTCATCTCAGGGGAGATAAACTGAAAGTCAAAGTCATTAAATTGTACTTCAAGGACACACCATGTGTGAGGGACAGAGACAAGGAGAGAACTTAGGAATCTAAATTCTTATTCAGCTTACACTTGACGCTCACTGTGACATATATTTAGATGCAACCTGTACGTATCAAGAATGTGAATGCAAATTTCATCTGCTGATCTAGAAGTAGATATGCAGTGCATCGTAATTCAGAGTTCTTGAATTTTCTAATTATGCAGTTTCACCACACTGTTATGTACTGCCTAGTCTAGGTCTGTGTGTGGCCATATTTGTTGACTACAAATAATCTTAACACTCAACTCTCCTCTGTATCCTTTAAGTCTAAACATATTTTCAGTATTAAAAAAAGAAAAATTAGTGGCTTTATATTTTGTCATGCCTTCATTAAAATACTGTGTCTTATCTAAGGCCTGTATGAAATAGTATAAAATTGATTTATAGTGCATGCATTTCCTTTCATCCTTTCAAACTGCATTAAAATGACAATTTTCTATTATATAGTGTATTCGTTTTCTTGATATTTAAAGGTTGCCTTTCTCTTCCTAATTGTTAAGATTAAAACAGCAATCATCTTCTGAAATATCACAGTTCTTTCTGCTCCTAAAGCCAGAAAATATCTAACTCATTTGTGAATATTGCACTAAAACAAGCGGGTGTGCCAGTTCTAAGTGCATGCTACATCCATGATACGTCCAGAGAAAGCAGAGCAAAAGCACTTGCCAAGGCTGTAATTAATGCCCTTTTCTCATTCGGCCAAAAAGCAGTCCATCGAACAGTAACTGATGTTGTTAATTTGACATTGTTTCCTTGACTTCCCTCAAATGGCAGCTGAAAACTTCACGTGAAATTAATATAGACACTTCTTACTATTTTTCGAGTAGCAGCATCCAATTTTTCTGGGTGTATGTCAGGAAATAAGGGTCCACAGTACTTTGAAACACCAAAGTACAGTCGAGCACATCAGTTTAAGCTTGTCACCACAACTGCTTGCTGCAGGGCAGTGCAACTGAAATGCGTTAACCTTCTCGCTTTTTCCTACCCATCTGCACTGGCTCCTGAAGCAGGGGCTGCAAGTGGAAGGAAACATCCAGTGCTGCCTGGAAAACTGGCCTGTGAAGTGCTCAGGACCACAACAACAGTCAAGGGGGCTGATCCTCCCGCTTTTAGACAAATATGTGATTACTGGGTAGTCATAGTACACCTATGAATGGGAATTGTGCGTTTCTGAGTGAAAACAGCACTAGAATTAAGTTCAACCTGAGTCAAAGCTGAGACAGTGGACTAGAACAGCAGCTCCAAATCTGGGACAGAAAGGCAGATTTGTTTAGTTTCTTTAGTTACTGTTTTATTGGATGTGCCTCAGGAAGACTGTCAGAAGGAAGGCTGTTGGAACAGTGAATCTAAAAAAAACAGTTTTGAGGTGTTCTAAGGTGTTAGAAAAAGGGCTATGGATGGGCATTGAACCAACTGAAAGGAATAAACTATTTCTCTATTTTTTTATTTTCATTTATTAATTTGAAAGCACCTTCTAAGTTGCTGCCTCAGCCACATGGAGAAAACCATTCCAGAAACCCATGGGGCAGTGTATTTCCACTGCCTCAGCAGAGCCCTTTGGCACAAGCAAAAGCCTCTGTTCCAATTATACTTTTTGTACAGTTTTTAGCTTCAAATTTATACACAACAACTTTTTTCCAGACAATCAGAAAGAAGTAGCTTGAAAATTTGCATCACACAGCTTCAAACATCTGGGGAAGCTGAAAGCTGGAATCAAAATAGGGCAGAGCATGTTAATCCTGCTGTCCATGTGACACTGCACAAAGCGAAAATGCAGATGAGTTTTGTACATACCATGTTCCTGTCTTTGGGACCCCATTTCATTCTTTCTTCTTCCCTCCCTAGCAGGAACATATTGGAAAAAACTGGACACAGTGCACTCAAAATATGCTGTCTCGTAATCTCGGATAGCTTTGGCGGTTGAGTTTTTTTTTTTTTCTGCTGTGTGCTCCTGTCCTCCATGGCCTGAGAACTTGCCACCCCCATTTCTCTTTCCAAAATGGAATCTCATAAAAGTGTCAGTAATAATTACACCGTAAAAGTCCATGATTTGAGCCTGTTTCTTTTCAGTACTTGTACTTGTTTCAGACAAGCATACAAAGGAATTACTCTAAATTTGCAGTGGCACTATGGCAGAGTCAAGCCCTGAGATGCTTTAATCCTCTGCTATTTAACACTATGAAATTCAGACTGCCAAAGAGTACCAATGGGGGAACTCTGTCTATGCTTTGATGTCACATTACCTATTTCTGGCTATAAAACATTTCCCTCTTGATTTTTCTAGCCTCGCATCAAATGTGCACAAAAAAGATAAACTTCCCAAGAGATTATTCTGACACGGGGTTGAACACACACTTAAGAAACTGCTTCATTTTGGCAGGTCCTGATATTGATGGGCTATGCAAGCCTAATGTCCAAACCTTTTCTTTTCCTTTCTTTTCTTTTCCTTTTCCTTTTTTTTTTTTTTTTTTTTTTTTTTTAACTCAGAATAACTCATTGTAAAAATTGGCTGCCAGCCTACCATTTGAAAGTGAAGAAAACATCTTGATTTAACATCTGAGCAGGGATTTTTTTTTTGTCATCTGTAAACAATTGGACCATATGTAGTGTGATGGGAAACATGAAGGCTGTGATAGAATATCATTTAAGGAACCTGGTGTTTAATTACTGCTCTTGATTAGCTGGAATAGAAATTAACTTTAAATGTTTCATTTACAATATCAATGTTAAAGGTATATAAAATAGTTCTCAGTAAGTTTAAGTAGTAGGAGGGCTGATGATTGCAGAGTTACTCTGAATATTTGCAAGAATAAAAAAAAAAGTTATAGATATTTCTGCCTTTAAAGGAAAGACAAACTGGTTCAAAGATAAAAGAAAGAACACAGCCCCTAAAGTTTGCTCTCTGTTGCTTGAAGAATTCCTGAACTTTCCCTCAGATTAATACCGTATCTTCCTGTTTTCCCTCACATCAACCAGTAAATGCCATCATCTCTTAAACTCTCCAAACCTATTCTCTGTTTTTCAGGCCATAGTTTCAAATCTAGTGCAACATTATTAATGTAGCAGGAGGGAAGTGTATGTCTCTTACATACCCAGAGTTTACTGGTTTGTCATCAAAAGTCTGAACACGTAACCTGTAACCTGACTAAGACTTTCCTCAGTCATTCTTTGGAAGTCAACACAGCTGCATTTTCCTATCAGCACAGAGGAACATAAAGGGAAAACTCACCTGAAGGTCTATGCTCCCCTCCTTTTACTCCAAACCCTCCCTGAACCTGCAGTTAAGCCAAAGGCTCAGTTTGTGCAACAAACTCTGCTTTACATCTGCCCAAGCCTAAAGTTTATTTTAACATCAACTGTGTCTCCAAAATACTTCCACCCTCCCCTGAAACGAACAAAACAGAAAAAAACACCTACCAAAATGAGCTTCAAGGCACCTCTCATTTTGACTGGGAAGGAAAAGGAAAATCTTTTGTGTGTGTCAGCATAGCAGTGACTTTGTAAATACATGGTTCTGCTAAAGACAGAAAACCAGGGTGCAGCTGTAGTAACATTTTACTTCAGTGCTGGACAGGATTTAAGCAGAAAAGAAAGAAAACACCAAGATTCCTTGCTGCAGCCAGTCTAGCCCAGTAAAAGCAGCACATACGTTTTGAAGCTTCATGTCTGGGACCCCGAACATCTGGTAGAGATAAGAAAGACAACAACCGTTTCTCCTGATTTATGTATGTCAAAGGACACTCATAATATCTCTGATGAAACAGGTGCCATGTATTTTACATTAAAAAAAAAAGCTGGGGGGTGGTGGTGGTGTGTGTGTTGTGATTTCTGGGGTTATGTGTCCCTTTTGCAGTCAAAGTGGGGAAAACAGTTCACACTTTGGTTACTTTTGATTGTTCAGTAATGTGTATAATAAAAAAAACCCAAGTTCCTGAGTGTTCCTCGTATCCGTGTTCCCATGTCGCAGAAATTCTCCACTCTGGTATTAACACAGAGCCAACAACCTATCCCCAAAATATTGGTTATGTCTCCCTGGCTATTTTGAGACAATGTTTTAGGCCCTGAGGCTACAATGGTTGGACATGACTGTTGTAGAGAATTCAGTTAACTTCCTTTTGCTGAACTAACTGCCATCTCCATAGAAACAGAAAGACAGTTGGCAGCCAGCAACCAGAAGTTTGAAGAATTTATTCACACCAGTTTCAGCTGTACGCTATCACTTGAAATCTGGAAATGCTGGTCACTGGGAGGACTTTGTGCTGCATGTACAGTTTTAGAAGATGGACAAGTCTGTATATCAGAAGAATACTTGAGATTTTTTTAAAAATAGTGTTCCCTTAATTCTGCTTATACTTAAACTTCCTTGTCAAAAATGCATTATACTGTTGATTTAAATGCTTTTAATAGCAGAGTCAGTAATGAGAGTGCTGAGCATTAAAGGTCAGAACAAAGAAGATTAAGACTGGGAATTTTAATCCTAGTCCTAGCACTGGTGCATTGTGTGATACCGAGCAAGAAACACACATGGAGCTAATCAAAATTTTTGTTGCAGTTTCTTGCAAAAGTAAAAAAAAACCCAACCTTTTTCAGACACATGAAATAGTAATTTTTGACAATGTCATTGACAGTATGGGTTATCTTTAAAAAGTTTCTTGTAATTTTTAAAGTTGAAAAAGTTTCAGAAGCAGTTATTGAAATATTTCAGACTGAATTGGAATAAATAAGACATTTTCATAAAGTCCTTCAATGTTAAAAAAGAAGAACAAAAAAACAGGAGGTGGGGGTGGTGTGGTATGTTAAATCATCCTAGGATGTTACTTTTCAAAGCTTTAAAATTAAAACAATTTTTTCTTTAATGAACACTAGCTTTTCTCATATTTCCCATATGAGAAGTGAGGATAACAGCTGTGGAGATCACAGTTTACTCTCTCTCCTCACCCCTGCTAGATAGCTATGTGCTTTATATGTTGTCTATTGTGCTTCTTCCCACACAATCCTCCTCTTTCTCTGGGTTAGCAGATGGTCCAGAGTCCAGAGAGAACAGGGAGGGTTAGAACCAGTCATAATAAAAGCAGTTCAGATCCCATTATGAAAAAGAAGATGGGGAGTGAAAAGAAAGCAATATAATTTGATTCTAAAGCAGGAGCTACCCTCCTTCTAGGAAACAGAGAAAACTATACTTATCTTTCTAAACATCAATCTTCATACTTCAAAAGAAAAAACAAGTTGCCTGCAAATTGCACAAGCTCTGATATCTTCCATGAATGCACTTTTGTTAGTTATTTCCTACTCATAAGATCATAAGTCACCCCATATGCTAAACTGTTAATATTAATGTTCCAGTTTCAACAGAACTGTTAGAAGAAGCATCCTGTACCCCTCATAATGACCAAGGATTTGAACTTCTGGCAAATTTTGAGGAAAGATTCAGAAGTGACAGAAATGCAGATTTTCACACTATCACTCAAAACACCTATTACTATTTGCACCTGCCTGGAGTGTCACACTGCAGTGTATACCTTAAAACCACAAACCACAAAACAACTTAAACACACCCTTCCTTCCCCCCCCCCCCCTATTTTATTTGCATTATTTTCACAGAAATTTGAAAATAAACTAATAAACTGTACTGGTTCTGTATTTCTTTGATTTGAATGATGCAGATATACACATGTTTAATATTAGGATTTGCCCATATCACAGTCCTTGTTTCCCCTAATTAATGGCACCTTCACACCCCACAGGCTGGAATTCATCTCAATGAGAAAATTGTACCTGTCTATAACCATTATTAACATTGTTGATCTCAGATCATAGTGAAAACATGATTTGTTTTCCTGGGGGCCCCAGAAAAATACCAACTTATTTTTTCTTATAAATGCTGAAATTAGGGGGGGGGGGGGGTGGTGGAAAAAGACATTGATAATCTAGAGAATTATGAACATCTGATCTTAACTCTTAAATTAGCCATATGTTGAGTCTCAACAGATTGACAGTACTTATTAACATGAATGTAAAGTTTTAATATTTTAAATCTGCATTTTATTAATATTTAATCCAGGGTCATAGGTAATGTCCATGTGTGTCAGATAGAAAGGAAAGAAGGAGGTATCACAGGAATCCAATTACTTCTGCTTCTAATTGCAAATGACTTTCAATATTGAGGCAATGTTCTTCTTATGTGACCTTTAGTGCATATTCTAGACTTCATTAAACACCTTTTGTTCTTGTCAGTTCAGGTAAATCCCATCTTGTCCCATTCCTCTGAAAGTATTCTGTCATCTGTTCATGATCCAATGAAAAATGTTTGTGGCAAGAAATACACACAGAACTGTTAAGATGTGTGCCACAATTTAATCTGCATGTGAGACAAAAACAATTCTTCTATAAGTTTTTCTTGCACAAACTTCAGGCAATTTAGATCAACTGTCATTGTCCATGCAATTATAGACTTTGTCTGATTATATACTGGTTGTATATAAATATTGGTTGCTGTAACTGCTTTACTCTCTACAGAACAACCATGGATTTGAGACTTATACAGTGTATGCCATTCAGTCCACTAAACTTTGTTTTTCAACAGAAAAAAACCCTCATAGAACAAAAATTTTAAATTAAAAGTAGAGAATAGAGAGTTCTCGATAGGGCTAGTATCATGTGAAAAATTACATTCTATTTATTTCCTCATAAAGGATTATTCATACCATGTAGAATCCGTAGGTTAATGTATAGACAAGTAGTAAAACAATAACAGTATAATTGATGTAGTATAATAGTATGATAATTTGGTTTTAGACAGCACTGCCATTTTGCTAGTGTTATACATACATAATACATTACATGAGCAGTGTCTGTTATAAACATAAAAGAAAATGAAAGTCTATTATACATTGTATATCAATAATAAGATAATGATTTGAGAAACATTTAAAGAAATGGCTTCTATTCTCCCTGAAATTATGTTTTGTGAGTTTCTTTACCTGTTTTGTTAGGGGTCTGCAACTGTAACACATGCACATATTTCAGCTTCTGTATTCGTAGATGTGAAAGATATTGGGGAAATGGCAATTTTGGCTGATTTTCAAAGTTACATTCTCTTAAATGTGTTATATTTATATATTGTGAGACTGCCTTTTCATAATAACTTTCTGCATCCAACACTTCCAGTTGATCGTTTATTTCCTGTTGAGGCAACTTGAAGTAAGTGAATCCAGACAGGTGACTGTCTTCTGAGAAACCCTGAGGAAGACAAACATGGGTCTCATTCTCTTCCATGTGCACAGCTTAAGGGCCTTGCAAAGCCATCACAAGATGCAGATTTGTTTTACAAGAATTAAGTCAGCCTCCAGTTCAGGAGAAGCTTGTTTTTATGAGTAAAGCTGTACTGATGCAAAACAGCTTGCTTAAAATGAAACTCAGTTCTTTGAAAATAATACCAAAATCTTTTATCGATAATCTTAGATTTATAAGAATCTTGACCAGTTTTCAAAAGTGACTTGGATGCCTTGGATTTTTTTTTTTTTTTTTTCCCACAAAAAGTTACTGGGAAGTGTATACCTTGAGTGTAGGTGCAGATCTGGATCTCCTTGAGTTTTAGCCCCTTTGCCTTATGTGAGCACCGTTTACAACGCTATGAATTCAGGCTTCTTTTTTCATCCAGAAGCACAAAACCTTTGTTAAAAAATGTGACTTTGAGTAGCCCTTCTCTTGCCAGACTCTAGCTGCAAAATATGGTATTAATTTAACAATATCAAACCCCAGAAATGGAACAGCTTCACCTTTCGGAACTGGTGGAAATTAGGGCTGCAGACAAATACATTTAGTATCATAACGTTTTATACTCCTCACCTTTGTGCCAATAAAAAAATACTGTAAAGGGGAGTCTAAAGAGAATAATCAAACTTATATCATGATACCTCATTAGATAAACGCCATACAATAGGGTGTTCTCACACTTTGGGTTTTGGCCACTCCAGACCCTGACAGCTTTCTCCCTCAGTGTTCGCCAAGTCAGCTTGACTCAGGGTACGAGTACATTTGAGTCCTCTCCACACCCAAGCTGCTCTCCTACTGCCTCTTACCCATCTCCTGGTGGGCACTACTCTCAGCACAGAGCAACCTTAAGCTGCAAACATTGCTCTTCCCACACCCAAAGCAGGGCAGGCTCAAGCTGGGCTCAGCAGAGGAGACACAGGTGATTTGATACAGCTGTGATGTCATGTAATTTGGTCTGAAATGGATCTTTGATACTTTTACAAATTTTTAACCTGTGGTTTGAAAACTCAGAATTGATAATCACACCTTCACTTTTCTATAGAATAAGAATATTGAAGCCATCAAAAAAGAAATATGATAGGGGTAATTGATATGCACAGGAAGAGCATATATATGTATATTTTGCCATCTGTGAATATTAATGAAGCATAAATCTTACACGTTTAGGCCTATTACCAAACCATATAAACAGGACAAGTTTTAAAGTTCACCTAAAGGGCAAATTAGATTGGCATCTACCATTACGTTCAGGTTAAATTCTTGAGCGTTTTACAAATTCTGGCGTTAGGGCTTTATTTGCTTATTTTTATGTAATTGAATTTCTCCCCGTTTCCAGTACCAAAGGATTACAGATTATTATTTGAAATAATCTTACTTTGCAGACAAGCAGTACATTTGCCTTCAACGTATAAAACCCAAACATTACTGGCATAGTAAATATGTATGTTTCAGAACAGGAAGAAAAGGAAAATGAATACCAGCTAGAATATTTACAATAAGAACTGTTTAAAGAAAAAATGTGTTTGATCTTTGGCAAGTTCCCTGACTTTGAACTGACACTAGACAAATGATTATGGAGAGAAGATTCATGAATAGCTACTCCTCCACTTGTGGGCTCTTACATTTGACTGTGCAGCCAGCATTCCTGACCAGGGAAGATCTTTGCTCCCACATATGTTACTAAGGTCAATTATTTTTGGTACATTAGGACAGAAGGGGGGGAGGGGGAAAGACCTTTCAAGCAATGCAGCCTCAATTAATTTAAAACACATAGTAATGTGCTCTAAAATAACAGCATTTTAACCAGTGAGTTCATGAAACATATTCTCAAATGCATAACCATTATTTTGCTTGGTCAGATGTTTTCTCAAAGGAGAGTTCATTCATTTTAACTGCTTAAAATATATGATGAATGAACCAATTTGCTTTTTTATTTACATTTTACCGTGAATAATATTTTATTAAAAATACCACCAAAAACCAGCAGAGTACAGTTTTAATCAGTGTTTCGTTTTCAGGGCAAAGCTTTCTTTAAATTTAAAGAAAATAGAGTATGTTAGGTTACGTTTGCAAATGAGCTACCCTAAGCTCTGATATATAGATGCTACTGTAATTAGTTTTGGAAATTGTTGTAGCATACACCTAAGATTATAAAATAATTATAGGTGTGGTAGAACATTAGGCTAAAGGGTATTCAGGGATATGTGTTATTGTTCCTGAATAGCAGTTTTGCCAGGACTGACTTCATTGGCACAATGCAGACATCTTAGCAATGACCTTAATGTGCAAAGCTGTAAATAAATTTAAGAAGCAATTGCAGAAAAATAAAGGAGGGGTGGATTGCTGCAAGACAAATGTGATGTAGCAGCTCATGTTATCTGCTGTAACATCTGGATGAGCACGTGCATAACAGCTGAGGAATTGAGTACTTGGAGAGCTGTTTCACACATTAGGTCATTTCTGTAGGACCATGGGCAACTCACCTAAGCCATTCTGGGTCCTCATTATCTTTTAAAATTCCTATAGCAATTATCAAAATATAATTTCTAAGATTTCAAACACTAGTGGTGGAGTACCAGGTAGGGGGAAAGAAAGAAGTGCTCAAAGGAATCACAGCCTAGTGTGCATGTGTGGGTTTGTATATCTACACACATGGATCTGAATGTGACAGCAGTACTCAAACAGTTGCATTGACACCTCATCAACATCTGAGATTTACTGTCCAAAACGACTCCTGGATGACCCACCTTGAAAATGGAGAGCACAACCATCCCCCTATGTGTTTCACAACTTCACCACATCCGTCACTCCTTGTAAGCCAACACTTCACTAACGCTTATTTCATTGTTCCTCTGCCTTTATTTCTGCAAGGCAGTGAGTAAAAGTGCTGGGTCCACAGCAATTCAAAATATCTCAGCTTGCACAACTTGGATCTTCAAGCAGACATGAATGCGTTTGTTAGGGTTTGTTTTTTTCCCCCTTAATGTAAATCTTTCCTATAGTGCTGCTTTTAATAAATAGTGATGGAGAATTGCTTTTGACAGAGCAAAACTTGGTCCTTCTTTGGCCTGAGAAGTGGAGTCTATCTTCTTGGTCCTTAAACAAAATAGCTCTGAATGACTCTTTGCCTTAAACTGGGTAAAGTTCCTGTGGAGATTAATGCCCTATGTAAAACTAAGCATAACTCAGAACTTCAGCAAGTGCATTTTGAGAGTGTACAGGGTATTTAAATGGGGAACAGACCTTGTGCAGAGCCTCTACCAAGGGCCGAGTTGTACCTTACACATTAGGGTACCTTGCATACAGGAGAAGAAAGGTCCTTGAAACAAAAAATAAGTAAATACGAATTTAAATTAAGACAACCTACCAGAATTAACCACATCTGCAAAATCATGTGCCTGTGGTGTTCTCCACATTGCAGAATCTGATAGCCAAATGACACGATGTACAAACAAGACATACCTGTTCTGCTGTAGATGTTATAGTAACAGCTGTCTGCTGCTAGGGCTGGACCTAACAATACCAGGGTGGTCAAGTAAGTTGGGTAGAATCTGGCAGGGACTCAGATAATAAATTAAACAATGCAGTGACAGATAATGGGGACGTAATTGCCTTTATTACACAGTAATAAATTCTGGGAAGACATAAGGTTATTACAGAAATATGTTGTCCCTTTTGCGTTTAATTTTTGAATGAGCAGACTGGGTAAAAACCCTATGCATTTTGTTGACTCTGGGTGCTGACGAAACCCAGAAGTACAACTTGCAGACAGGACGCATCTGTATGAATCATGATTTTTGATACTTCTGTGCACGAGTTAGGGCAACTTTAAACTACCACGTTACTTATATTTATTAGTATAAGGTTATGGGTCAGGCAAGAGACATGCGGTTGCTCTAATTTACCACACATTTTGATCTCTCTATTGGCCCTTCCAAGCCTGCAAAACTCCTAAATCCCTGTACTGCTTTCTGCAGCAGATTCAGAGAAGCGGGAATTTTGGTCAGCTCAGCAGCCCAAGTGCAATTACCGGTATATTAGAGCAACTGTTGAGTTTTTAAGTACTGCTACCTTGCTTGAACTGAGACACATCTACCATGTCAAAGGTTGCACAGACAGCTGATGTTTGTTACATGTACATCTGTAGACAAAAATAGCAGGTGTAAAGAAGGAAAAGAAGGATGGGATTTCCACAGAAATTCATACTAATGACAATAGGGATCAAGATTCCCCTCCAGATGGTCTAGAGCTTGAAAATACAGCTTCCAAATTTTCAGAGCACTAATGTGATCAAGTTACTCTTACTTCCAAGCAAAAAGCAGGTGACTCTCACAGGGGAAAGCAGGACTGGGCTAAGACCTTTGAAGAAGCATGGTGCCAGGGTGGGCTGGGTAGCTGGACAAGGCATTACTCTTAAAACTCTTTTCAGATTATACATATCTCTTCAGAATATACATACATATATATATATATAAGTGTGTGTGATGTATACATTGTGTACACAGTGATATATTTTTGCCAGCGTTTGGGTACCTCTGAGAAGTATTTGCTCCCCTTAAGCAAAGATAAAAGTGTATTCTGCAAGGTCTACTTTTAATATTATTTTTAACTCTCTACCTTCAGACATGATTTCACTCCCCCTCTACTTAAGTAGAAGCTTCTTACTTCTTTTATGTTTAATAATTCAGAGTATCATATTTATGTACTTCTTGAAGGCACCTTGAATTGCTTATCAAAAAAAAAAAAAAAAAAAAAAAAAAAAAAGAAGGGGGGGAAAAACCTCAGAGGGAAAAAAAATCCCAAGAACTAAGAAAAAAAAAATCCCTTTCAGCTGAGAAGGGCAAGTGAACAGCAGCTTTGTTTGATCAGCATTTACTTTAAGAAAGTTGGCAGACATCAAACCCCTGTTGTAGCAAGCTAATTATACAAGAGCAAGAACCATCATCCAGGAGGAGAGGGACTGACCAACATGCGTGGTTGCTGCATACAGTACCAGAGACCAAGCATATACTCCCCCCAAAGACTTCTATGAACATAAAACAAAAGAGGTGCCAAGTTATTCTTTGGTGAGTAAAGAAATAATTGGGGCAGCTATCAAAAAGAGAGGAAAGGTGTTTGATAGCTGTATGTGCCTAGAACAATATGATTCAGCTTAAGTAAAATGTTGCTCTATGCGGAGGTATGCACGAGGATTGTGTTTAACTGCTGCAGGAAAACATCACGATCAACAGCACAAATGGCTAAAGATTAATCCAGCAGCAAAAGAGAAACATTCTGCAGGTGCCGAACAAGCAGAGGTCAATGCAACCCTAGGAAAGGGTTTAATGCTGCCTTTGCCACGTAGGCTATATGTGGAGACAAATATATTTACATATAAACAGGATGACTACATGTAAAGATCACATAAGTAAATTTTATACATTATGCTGTAAATGTCGTGCAGGAAATATACTCTCTGATTGATATGCAGAATGTTTGCCAGAACAGTGACAGCCAAAGTAAGTTCAAAGTCATAGGCAATGTTGTCATCAGCCTACTGTAAAAATGTACAATTACTTGCTATTCTCTTTCTGTTTAAAGGTGACTACTACCATCTTTTTCCCTAGGCTACTTGTTCACTGTAGCTTATTATCATTACAAAGTATTATAATGGATTAGCTTTTCCATATTGTGTTCATATTGGGAAGGGCATGTTTCAGACAGCACACTGACAAGGTTTTTGAAAAGGCGTTTATTCCCCCACTAAAAATTACCAGGCAGCTTGTTTTCAAGAATAAAAATCTCTAAATTGCATGCTTGCAAATTCCTTTCCCGATAATTCATTTAATATAAAGAAATCAGAAAGAAGAAGCGAGCAGTATCTAATTAATATCTGCTAATGCCCAACTAATGTCAAGCATGACTCCAATTTATAACCGAACTATATTTTTACATTGAAAAATTCAATTACATTTACTGACAGACTTTGAAATGCCACATTATTTATATTGGCAAACTTTGCAGTCTTTCAGTATATTTATTAACATTCTTTCCACAGAATAAAGTGTATATACAATACAGATCACTGCATTCTTCATTTTTTAATCTTTCAAAGTGATATGTACATCTGCTAGAGTAGGATGGAGCTGCCTCATTGCCAGATATCCAAAAGACCAAACAAAGCCAGCAGTTAATTTGCCCTCCCTTTTGATTCTCCAGGCAAAACAAGGTAACCTTGACATTTCTTTTCCTTCTCTCCCTCCCTCCCTCTTTCCCTCTTCCCCTCATTCCCCTTCTCTCCTGCTCTTTTTCTCACACACACCCCCACGCTGCACTCTCTGTGCACACATCAACAATTTTGAGCTGTGAAGAGGTTCAATTGCCACCTTAGTGACTCACTTATAATGCACAAATCATTTACTAGGATAGCTTGAGGACATGACAATGACAGAGAGACATCTGTTGGGTGGATGGGATGAAAAAAAAAAAAAAGAGGGAAAAAAAAGAAGGGGGGGGGGGAGAAGGAGGTTATTCACAGCTGGTACATTAGCCATGCTAGCCACTAGGCCACCACCGTGTCCTAGTCCTAGAGCTTCACTCTCCTCCTTTCTGCCTGCTCCCTGCTGTCAGCTGCCAAAAGATATCTGTTCTCACCCTTTGCTGAATGAAAAGGTGCTAATGCATGACTTCAGGATATGTCAGAACATACAGTACTTACAAGTGTTTGGAGATGCAGCCAACCTGACCATGGGGAAAAGAAATGAGTAACTAAAGAGTGATTTTCTTGAAAAAGAATGACTAGAAAAATAGTGAGGGGGCTATTCCTTTTTCTAGCTGTGCCAGGCGGGACAGGTTTTTGTCTTCTTGATGCTCATCTGCATTTCTCGTAAAGTACTAAATATCCTACCAAATGTTCAAAAACTGGGCTGTGTTTTCTTTTGCCTACAATTTCTGCACTAACTAACTGAAAGATACACCCCCAAAGGAAGAGGAAATACAGAATAGCTAGAAGACTCATATTTATATAAACAGCTTTAAGAACTGCTTTTTTCTTCTAATTTAAAGAGACAGAAAAGAATAGATTGAGGGAGGGGCTTGAATAAATTGTGATTAAACCCCCCCTACAAACAACTTAGCTGTTTGTATAGCAAAGGTGCCAGAGGGGAACAGATACCCAGAGTATTCAGGCAGCAGTCTTCTCCTCCCTGGTTACACAAGGTCTGCACCCACTGGCATAAGCTCAACAGGCAGAGGGGACCAGTACGTATCCTCAGCATGCCAGCATTTTCTGGAGGGCTTATTTTCTCCAAAGAGTGCGCTGGTCAAGGTGGCATGGGACAGTTTTGAAGCCACTTTAAAACTCTGCACTACAAACCTTTAAAAAATCTGCAGTGTGATTTCAGTGCGGGCAATTTCTGCAGCCTACATAGTGAAATAGCCATACCCTTGCTCACTTATTTACATAGCATGGCACCAAAAAAACCCCACAAACCTAACCAAAAGTTATTTTTTGCAGTGAGAACGAGCTTGTTTTAATGACAGCAAGGGATTCTAATATTAAGCCCAGCAGATATGAAGGTCATGCAAACATTTCAAAAGATATTGCATAGCTGTGCACTGAAGATCCCCTACAACCACTCCTGAAATCGGTACACAGAATAAAATGTCCCTAAGTGACCCAGGCATGCACGAGTCTTCCAGACTCACCTAATACTTTGCTCAGGCTTCTGGTAAAAGTTAAACACCTCAGTGATGTCCCTGGGTCACCTCTGAAATCGATAGTTCTGTAGGTGTCTGTGCCTTGTGGGCTTGCAGAAGAAGAATGGGAACAAGGCAGGAAAGAGGGAATTCTCTCTCCTTACTTGAAGAGCAAAACCCAATTTTCTTGAAAATAAAGTTTCCTAGACTTACTTTGTTAAAATTCTAAAAAGAAGGAATTATTGGCTGCCTTTAGTAGTGGTTCAATTCCAGGATTTTATCTTCCTGGATCTTTTGAGAAGACCAACAAGAAATACATATTTTCCATTGAAGAAAAGAGAAATAAACATTTCCCCATTCACCAGATGCTCTAAGCTGCTACACATTCAGTAACCTTGGAGCTTTTTTAAAGCAGGGAGAGTCAAAAAGCCCCCAGAGGTCTAAACCAGTCCCAGACCCAGGTAGGTGCAGCTCCCACCAACCCCCCTGTGTTGTGCCATAATCACCTGCAAGTTTATCTGCTCCTGAAATTCCTGTTCATTTGCCAAGTTAGTCTGCATGTTCCAATTATCATCAGTGCAGACACAACATGAATATACATACACTCCTTTCTTTTGTTCATCTGAAGAGGTCACACTGCTCCTACAGCAGCTATGGTCTGTCTTTGAAGAAATTGGACTATCTGAACTGACAATGTTTCTTCACCCATAGATGGATGGGAGTCTTCAGCCGTTTACTAGAATTTCCTGGATTTTCCTCCTCAGGTCTTATTTCAATAACACACGCTGTGGTTCAGAAAGGCAGATTTTTCTTTTCTGAGAGTTTGCTTATGAAAGAGTATATCTAAAGAACATTAGAAAGTTAATTAAACAAAAAGGACAAAAATGCGGAGTTTTTTTAATTATTATGTTTTGAGCAGAAGCTTTAATAGTCCATATATTTCCTATCAAATACATGCAGCAGAAAAATGGGAATGAAACTGATCCAATACTGGGGTTTTCAGAAAAGACTGATTCTACCATGGACTTGGCTGGACTGATAAAAGGAATAATTTGTGTCAGATTCTTTCTGCCTATTTTCATATACCTCCTTTAAAGTTTTATACAAGCAGTCTAGTGTCAAGTAGCAAAAGTACCTGTTTATAGAAAAGTGATACTTCATAAATACATGATAATGTTATTATCTCCATGATACACAGACACAAAAATCAGTAATTTTCCTCTCCACTATTAATTAAAACTAGAGAAATAAATAGGGCTGCCACTGAGCAAAACTAAAAATAAAGGAAGAGAAAATATCTATTTTGTGACCCCTTTGATGATTCCCTTTCTGTCACATGCTGCCTATGTGTACAAGTCTATCTTCATGTCAAATTTAGTTTCCTTTTAGTTGAGGGGACAGTTCAGTACTACTCTATTTTTAATTGTTATCACAGTTAGGAAGGGAAAGTTTCTTGGTCTTTGTCTATTTTAGCACTTTTCTTCTTTTTTAATCAATTTTTGGTTTACTTCAACAAAAAGTCTACTGGCATAAGCATCATAGTGCACACAAATGATAAGGAAAATAGAGAAGTTCAACACTCACCCTACACCACAGGTGAAATTTAATATTATATTTGTACTTCAGTTCCTATTTGGGACAACAAATGATGTCAAATATTTATTAAAATTCAGAATTGACAGATATTGCCAGAAAGAAGTCTTGGCTGGAGAAAACGTCTTGACTTTTGCTAGTCAGAACTTAGCTGGAGCACAGTGGTAATCTTGTCAAAAAGGCCCAAAAGTGCTGTTCACCAATCCTGTGGTTAAAACACACAGAAATGAGTCTGATCCCCGCAAAGGGAGGTCGAAGCTGCCACATTCCAATTCCAAGACACCAATTTCTGCAAGCAGTCTTTCAGTTTCCTTTTGCAGAGTCAACAGAAGCTGGGTTTCAAACAGTTAGACCCTCAATTTCCACTTTATAAGTACATATTTTTTGTGTCCAGTGAAGGCATCTTAATCTAGGAATAACGACACAACACACCTCTCTAGGTGGAGGAATTAGCTCTATGTAACAAATGCAAGACAAAACCCCTGCTCTATGTGCAACTGAGAGTCAGAGATGAGCTTTGCAGCCATTTCACTTGGCTTTGTATAGTTCAGCATTAGCTCCAGATGTTTCCAAGTAGTAGAAGCAATTAACATGCTGAACTGCCTGCTTTGGCACTGACACCCTCAACCCAAGCATCGCTCCGTCTGTGTTTGCTGTTTCTTTGCACCTTCTGAACATAAAAAGCATGAAGTAGCTTCAGGCTTTTAAGTACAGTTGCTGATTGTTCTGGGAAGCTCAGAAATTAGCTGGTGACATCAAATCCTGCTTACTGTGTTCATTGAAAATTCCCACCATGAACATGGGCACATTAAACAGGATTCAGGCTTTCTAATGAGTGCATGCTAAATCGAAGGGAAAATTTCTAAGCAGTGAGAATTAAATGTAATTCATATTGGTCTTTTGGATGCCTGATGACTTTTCTGCTTGTTTTATTGTGGGTTCTACAAATATTGCTGTATCCTCATGGTTAGCTGGCTTCAAGTGGGAAGTGTCAGGACAAAACCAAAAACAAGCTGTCAGAAGAAGCCATGTTACCCTACAACCACAGACTTTCATCTAGAGTTTTTGATTTATTAAATACAGGGTCAGTATGAATTTCCTCCAGATGCCTAGTTTCTGATCCCAGTACTGGCTTAACACTTTATTTCCTCTCTGCAATGCAAAAAGGGTTAGCCGTCCCCACTGACTGCCTTAAAAAAAAACAACAACCCAAAACCAAACCAAAACAAAAAAACCCTAAAAAACCCCACCACAACAAAAAATCCATCTTTATTTTCTTCAGTTAGTTAAGGAGAACGTTACCTTTCTATAGGAGTCTCCTATGACATCCACAGGAGGAGGCAGACAGTGAAGACCTAAATAAGTCAAGGCTTCAGCAATCAGGGTTCTGATGATACACTCTGAAGTTACATTGGGATATAAAACACTCTGAACTCCAGCTCACCACAGAATTTGAGGGCAAAACATCGAGTACATCATGGTGCATATCTAATTTGGGGCCATTTCACTATCTCTTTGCAATAATTTCTGGAACACACTAGAAATTATTTGTCTGAGAGTAAATTTCCAGCTACAAGGATCCAGCGCCTTTGATTGTGACCAATTTACTCTACATTCATTCCATTATGCACTGATTAAGGTCTTTCTATAAGAAGCTTATGAGATTCAGTGATGACCAGAGTTTTGTACAAGTTTATTATTCTGAAAAAGTTTCATCAATATTAAAGATATACTGCATATAAACCATAAAAATTTATAATCTCAGAATATAACAATCAGCATCTTTTGGCATTAGATTGTTTCATGGAGATCAATTATAACTTCTGTCTCTGGGAAAGTTTCCTACAAAAAATCATCTCTCAACTCATACCAATGGCACAGAAGGTCTAGACCAGAAGGTCATGCCAAAAGTAATGAGATTTTTTAAAGAAAAACTCAGTTCAAATTGGATAGAAGAGATGAAAAAGATTCATAAAAGGACACTTCTGAGCATGTTTGAGTAATTAATGCTAAGCATCCAAAGCACTTTTAGGTTAAAATCAGAGATACCTAATGAATTTAGCTTCTTGCAAGATTACTTATTCCTCTAAAAATTGTAGATTGGATTATTATATTGGATTTTTTGTTACCGAAATCTCATATTTCAAAGGTTTTAGATATACTGGATCCTACCACCCAGAAAAGCAAACTGAATGCTTGAGATGGACAAGTACTGGTACTTGAAGTCTAGAAGTCTGTCTCTAAGCACAACTGAGATTTCTGGACCAAAGACAATAGCCTGAAACATCTTGAAGAGCAAGACTGCTATTTCCTCGTAAACCACTGTAAAGCCCTTATTTCCCAGTAACTCTTCAGCCCTAATCACTGTTACGTCTGCACAAAAAGGATAAAATATTTACAGCTATATTTTTCTAATCAAAGAAGTGTGGCTATTGTTATTCACTAAATTTTTTTTAAAATACAGTGGCATAGAAGATTAGGATCTTTTCCCTTCTGACTTTTTTTGTCTGTCTATTCTGCACACTTTGCTATCTGAAATTAAACATGTATTTTCTTTTGGGTGAATAACAGCTTTGCAGCTGGAACCTAATTAACAATTTTGCTGCTGACACTTTGAGGGGAAACATTGAAACATTTCATTAAATATCTTGGTTCTAAGTAGGCCTAAAATCCAGGTTTTAGAGTATAATTGAACAGGAATAATTTTTTCCATTCTGGGAAAATACAGTCTTTAGGGAAAAATAAACCTCCCGTCCTTAATCACACAAAAGTAAACCTGTTACAATTTATTTAAAACAAATTGAAAAGAATGATGGTAGTTTGAGTGAATTCAAACATATAATTTTTTAGGATTAAGTTTGTAATGTCAGCTTTGAATTTTTATCACTTTTACGAGAGCTATTGGTTCATTTTAAGTGGAAACCTGTATTTTTCTTCTATAAAATCATAAATGGACTAGTTCAACAATTTAAAACCTCTTTTTGTAATATCTATCAAAAAACCGAGAAAATGGTTTCAAAATATTGAAAAACCTGTTAAAAGTCTTCACTTTCATAGCTGTTGATTTGATGAACTGACATTTTTAGAACACTTACCTTTTTTTACCCATACGTTCCAGTCTTGACTGGTTTTGGTACGGTTTATTTTTGGTTGCAATGTGACGTACTTTGTTGCTCTAAAATATATGTTACAGCCACCTTCTCCTACATTAGTAGAACCCATTCCTATTGCATGCAAATGAATGTTGGTTGTCATTCATCTTTGCATAGATAGTGGTGAGCAGAAGATGGAAAGCCAAACTCCCAAGGTTTATGTAGTTCTAGTCAACAAATGAGCTATCTTCTAGCAGAAGAATGATCAGTGGCAAAGAAAGTAGGGGAAGCATGCTGAATTTGATTATGGGTTGAAGGTGTGAAAAATTAATATAGAATCCCAAAATTTGTGTAATTCATCCAAAAAAATATAAGTCATTCCAGTTACGGAAATTAAGCTCTTAATTAGATGAGAGCATAGTCAACAGGAATTAAATCAGTAAAGTGTTTTCGTAATGCAATAAATGAAGAAATTTCTTCCCCTTGTTTCCCCTTCACTTCTTTATTTTACCACGCTTGATCTTTAACTGAACTACTTACTCTCTTTGCTTACACAGTCAACCTGACTTCCTTATGTATGCAACCTTCAGGTTAAACGAGAACAAGACTAATTAATTACCATGCTTGATTTTCGATCTTTAGTGTCTTCCAATGAAATATGATAACTGGCATTGATATATGGTTTGCTGGCTATATTAGCCACCTTTCTATTTTACTGTATCCTTTTATATTAATTACACCTCTAACCTAATATTTTATTCATGTATGAAGACATTTTGCATTACTGCTTGTTCTTAATAATAAAAATAAATAAATAAAGGTTGGTTTAAGTTTTTCAGCATCTCCGGGATAAACAAACAGGATTGACCCATGGAACAATTTCTGTTTACTGACAGAAGGTATTAAAAATATCCCCATTTAAGAACTGAGGCCTCTCACCTTGTTCAAATTAAAGAGATGAGCATACGCATGACAAAAATGCATAATGTCATTCTAATTCAAGAAGACTGTGGATTTGATTCTTGCAGAACATTTAGGATGTCAGAGGGATGCATTTATGATGCTGAATAGGCTTATACAGAAAAAGTGTTAGATAAGAGTAATTTCTGCCAATTTGATTTTTCCCTCTTTTTATGCCAGTCTTGATAATGGATACAAATTCTTTTGCCAGTCAGCAAAAAATGGAAAAAAATCCGTAGCTTATGACCTCACATCCCATCCATGCCATTAGGTGGGGAACCACACTCAGAATTTACAGAATCCATTTTAAGGGATGCCTCTAAACCTTTATGAAGAGGTTACAGCAATATGATTTTGACCCCAAGTGTTGGAGGGATTGGGATTGTTGTTGTGAGGTATTTCTGGGTTTTGTTTTTTTCTTCTGCTTAGCAATGTTTATGATAGCGGACAGGACTGAATCCCAACAGTAGGCAAGAGAAACATGGAGTACTTTACTTATATGGGTAAAGTAACAACTATTGAACCCTGCTCCTTTGCAAGAAACATAGAGCAAAAGAACTAAATTCTTTGTGAGCTTGCACAAAGACCAGACAGTTAGCAATGCAGAGGGAACTGACTGGTTGCAACATTTCCCAGCGTTTCAGAAAAAATCAATCTGTTATTTTGAGTTGCGAATTTAGACAGTCTGTAGCCTGATTTGTTACAGGTACAAGGCTTGTGAGAGTGTGTTTTTTATTTAAGCTTACATATTGGGGGGGGGGGGGGGGGGGCGGGGGGAAAGCACACTTAAAAAATAATTATTTTTTAGCAGTTTAATAAAAACTGGTGGAGAGTGATATTAGGTATTCCAGATTTGGTTAAAGCTCACCAGGGCTTGCACCTTTTGGATAGCAAGATCAATAGCCTGCAAAATATAAATTTGTAAGAAACAGGACTCATTGATACTGGTGCTTCTGAGACCAGTTATTCAGGTGATATCAAAATGCCACTGGCCACCCACTGCAGTTACCTTGGTATGAAAACACTTTTCTCCAATGAACGTACAACCTAGATAGGTTGAAAAGAGGCTGAGAAGATGCGTTTTTTGAAAAGGATGGGGCTGAGATCTAGGTGTGACAGTAACTTCTTCACCAACTCCCATTTTTTTCCGCAGACTGTAGACGTGTGGTGAGGGAAAAGAATGGTTTAACAGGAGAGAAAGTAATTGCCTTCACAAATGCCTGCTTTCTCTCCCCACCCTTGAAGAGGGTTTGTGTGAAGTTAATAGGGAAGAAATAAGATCAAAACTACACTACTTTGCAGTAACACCATACAAACATTCTCTTGATAACTACTACTTACTGGTCAAGCCTATACACCAAGAAGATGTTTGCCTCTCTGCATCCCTAAATTCTGGCACTAAAGTATATATATAAAAAAATACAATTAGACCCCGTCTGTACCCAATCTCCTTCCCCTCTCTTTGGATGTGGCTGTTTTGCTTTGTGAACTATTATAAACATAACACTCAAACTTTCTTAGCAGCATCTGTTATTTTCAGTTAGAACTGAGTGAGAACAAATAAAAAGAATTTTCTATTGTTTTCAGATGAAAGAAGGTTTGTATGTGTGAGTTAGTACTGATGACTGCATGAATGCAGATGCAGTGTTATATTTGATTGGTAATTAAAGTCAAGTACCCCCAAGTTTAGGCAAAACCCAAATAGCTAATTACAGGTTTTGTACTACAAAACAATTGTAGTATCAAAAGACTCTTCAGGGAAAATATAAATCTACAGGGATTCCCCCCCGCCCCCCTCCCCCAAATTCTGTAGTAGATTCTCCGGGTTCTGTGCAAATGTAATAGGAAAGAAGGCAAAGACGGCTCTCCTGCTCCACTCTATCTGCTGTCATACTGCTGCTCCACTCCTCTTCATCTACCACTCAGTCACTTTCAACACACCAGATTTTTGAAATTTAAAAGCAATTGCATTCTCCAATTCCTATCCCTTAGACCTGCTGTTTGCAACTACCACTACAAGGAATGTCATCAGAAGAGTAATGGAAATAGTTGGCAACAGCTGAAGGGTAAAGTTGTTCTTTCTCTTCCCCACAAGATCAGAATTTCCACCCCATTTTTATTAAATGATTGAGTAAAAAGGGACAAATCCTCCTTCTACCTCCCTGTCTGATCTGGGTCCCTTTTAGTTCTTTTGGCCCACTTTTGATTTTACTCACATTATGTGTACAAAGGGACACATCCTGATACTATGGAAATACAAATATTAAATGATAGATCTAGGATGCAAATTGTGTTCAGGGCCTGGCTGGACATTACCAGAAATGAGCAGATGCAGGTCATTTGTTCCTTGCTTTGAAGCCCCTGTTTGACCCTGAAGTCTCTCTTTGGCTTCACTCTTCTGGGTTGAATCAGGCTTTACTGGTGCTTCTACTGGTTACCTGGCCCCTTCTCTTTTGCTATAGTGTAACCCCCAAGAATATGCAAGGGATTGTTGTGCAATAGTTAAGTTTCAAGATCAGACCTATGTCAAGGAAAAAAAAGAAAAATTAACAGCCCATGTAATCTTACCATTTATTTACACCTGTAACACAAATGAATGGCAGGTGTCAGTAAATGGAACTTCCTTTACTGCTTAGTAATACTGACTTGCTTCAATGCTCTTACAGAGACGGGCCTTCAAAAATTTACTGGCAAAATAATATTGTCTAATAGCCCTATTTCTCCCTGAAAGCTAGTGGACATTTGAGTCTTAGAACACCCAAAAACCCTCCAAAAAATGAGTTCATAGTAAACTGCCATAGCTAACCATTCAACATATTTTGTGACTGTAAAAGATACTGTTTCTTCTTAAAAATTGGTGAGCAGATGAAGGCAAATGCTTTGGTTTATAAATTCATACATGTTTGCTTGTTTCAAAATCATTTGGTTTTCCTTTTATCCAAAACTTCTAAAAAGCATTTCGTGGCCAGATTCTAAACTTAAAATAAGGGTGTTTTCACACTTTTTCTTCCAAAGGTGTCATTCTTTATATGTACTACCAAACAGCTTAATTAAAATACTTCCTCCACACACACCAATTTTAATACAAAATAAATCTTCCTTTGGGTGTTTTATCTAGATGTATAAGTGAATTAGCATGTTAAACCCCAAACTTTTCATAAAGCTATGTCTTTTTCCTTACTATTATGGAAGCTTCAGCAGAAATTATTGTTCCTAGCCATGGAGGAACTTGTCCAGATTCCCTATAATGAGCTTCACTGGGGCTTGTGTTGTGGGGCATGGTACTAAAGGGATATAGGTTTTGCTAATAAAAAATGGAGAAATAATGTGCATTGTCTTTTGTAGGTATCATTTCTAATGGGATTTAAATTGCCACAAAATATGGTTCATAAGATTATATGGCATATACTAATAATTTATGATGACAGAGAAGTTAAAACACATGTCATGATGCATGCAATGCAATGAATGAAGCATGGCAACTTAGCTCCGTGGAAAGACTAAGGAAACCAGAAAAACTTTTAGGAGGACGTGAGGTTTCTACAGCTCACTGCAGTGAAGCTACTGTGTTATCACAGGCAAACCATCTACTATGCTTCCTTCTCAGTTTCTTTGTTTGTAGTATATTGTTAATAATCAACTGTGTAAAGCAGGAAGAAAGATGTATTGCTAGTTCAAGGAAAATGATTATTATCAACTATTAAGAGTTATTAATTTTTTAATAAATCTCGACTGATCATTTTACATCAACATGATTCGAAATATCTGGGGCAATAGGTGGGTCTTTTTGAGACATCTGATCAATGCTGAATATGCAGCAGGCTTGACTGAATCTGGAGTGAAAGTTATCACTTACAAATGCTCAGTGTTGAAATGAATTACTGGGTGTCATTCTCTATTAACCTAACAGTTAAATTTGGACAAAAATATACATAAAAATGAAATAAAACAATTAGGTAACACTTTAAGTGGTTCATTATTATTAATTCATTTAGTATTCATTGTAACTGTGCTGGTCATAATGAATTCATTTGATATTAATGTGGATGTTCTGCAGCAATTTCATTGTAATGCAGTTTTAATTCATGTGCCATTAAAATAAAGCATTGTCAAAATTTATATTTATTATCCTAAGTGCTTAATTTCTTATTTTCAGGACAAGGGAAGTATAGGTTTTGTTTCCTTGAAAGTTAACTTCATATTTTCATGAGGAGATCCTTGACATTAAGCAGATTAATTTATTTTCCACTATTAATTATACTTGTTTCTGTACCTTAAATCAACACATAAAGCATAGCCATGGTACTTTATTTAAAGATTTGAGTCTGTATGTGTTTACAGTTTGCAAAACACTTTAAAAGTTTGGGAGGAGATGCTTAAACACAAACCTAGTTAAGTTATACATCCCAAGTAAGAAACTTGTGCTAGGATTTAATTTCAATTAATTAATTAATTAATGTTAACTACTGTTTAATGGTAACTTTCCCTGCAGATAGTTATACTGAACAATAATAGTGTAAGCAACATGGAAGATGCTAGATCTGTTCAACAAATTTAACAGAATCAGAATTCTTGTATATTTCAATTGCCAAGAAAACAGTTTAGTTGTTCCCAGTTGAAACAAAAGACATACTAAGTACTTTAAGGGATGAACAAGCAACTTTTAGATGGACTAATAATCAAGGATATGTTTTATTTTCCACACAATCCCCGCAAAAGATGCAAAATAGTATTCAGTACATTTAACACAAAGTTCAGCTATTGAATGTTGCTGAAAAAATGCTAACTTTCAAGGAGAAATGTTTTATTTAACTTCTAGAAATTAACACAAATTATGAATCTCAGAAATGGAACTAGGGAGAAAGGGCCTGGGGACAAGTGCCATGCTGCCTCATATGTACGCAATCAGGTATTCAGACGTTTATTATAGCCATATCTAGCCGACTCCTCCAGGTGGTTATCTCTGATGACAGCTCTACTTGCTTTCTCTCTCCTTTGCTGCCTTTTTTCCAGCCACAGGGGACTGTGTCTTCAGTCAAAATCTGCCAGTTGGGGCCAAATAAAACCAAGTTTTTTCAAGTTTGTTCCATATCCATCAGCTTTCATTGTAAGTTGGCCTGTCACTTGAAACAAACTGATAAAATTGATACTGAAAATTCACTCTTTCTTTCTCTGATTGAACAGTAAGTGAACTGCTTTTAAAATTGTGGTGGTTTGTGTAATCACTGAAGTGGGAGAATTAAAGACGAATGCAAAATTCTTACGACTCTAAATGTACTGAGACAGATTAAATAGATGTCACCTAGCCTTAGGGGCAACACTTGCCCTGTAGTTCTTTGGACAGTGAAAAGGTTAAAGAAAAAATGAAGTTGGCTTGGGAAGGGAGAGCAGGGAGAAGAGGATGCAGTTAGAATGTTTTTAATGCTTTAAAGTACTATGCTTTTGATGGGAGCATTTGGTGTTCTCCTACTGTAATGCGAAATCTCTTAACTTCAAAAGCACCCCAAAATGAATACTGGGATATACCAAAACAACAGAAGGGAGTGGCTTCTGTAATTAACCACTTTTTCACTATTAAAAAATAATTCTGTTCTTCCTGCAATGATGAGCCAAACATCTACTATAAAAGGATTCCTTTCCTTACATGTTTTTCATTGTAGTTCTCTACACAAAGTCTCTTTTTTACTATTGATCACAAAAAGAAACATTAAATCTCAAAGGAAGAAAGGTATCATCCAAGGCATACAGAAAATATTTGTAGTTGATCTGGCCTGTAAGGAACAGTGGGCAAGATCAATAAGGTGAAAACTGAAGATGCAACCTTTCTTGTCTCAAAGCCTGACCGCTCTTTGTTGGTCCAATAAAAGGTGCTGCTTTAATCTACTGTACTTTGTCTACCAAAGAAAAATTAAACGTTCAAGGTTTAAGCCCAGTTTTTCAACTCTTCATGTGCTCTAACACTATATAATTGAGTGTAGACATGCATGTTTCTGCCTTTGTGCATCTGTCTTCTCTGTGATATACAATTTTGTAAGATGGTTTCAAATTAACTGTTTAACATTTTTAGGTTGTTAAATCATAGGCACTTACTGTTTAATATTTTCTTCCCACTCATGAATAGCCTAACAGTTATGGTGTAAAATTTTGGTGGGCTGAAAGCCTGGGCAATGTGGACTGCTATTTCACAGATGGTAGTTAAATATGTCTAGAACCTTTGTGAGACTCATTCCTTTGCTATACTCACACCTTGGCTGATTAACTATAGTGTAGTAAACATAACAGAATTTATATACGGAACCAACCTCTGAAAATAGTATTGTAAGGGAATGTGACCTTTTGTAACAGTGATTCTGCAGTGATTTAAGCTTTTGAACTAAAAAGGAAACTGCATTGAATACTGTGTCTCAAGGAAAGCTAGGGGATATACTATATGTATCCTATCTGTGACAATATTTTAGAATCCTAAACCCAACAGAACAGTTCAGTTGCAGTCGAGTATGCTCAGCTTACAATGGTGAAAAATTTACAGAAATTGTTGAGAAGTTCTGTATAAGCAGAGATGTTCAGACACATCAGAGTCAAAAGTGAAGTGGAATTGTCCATTCTATGCACCCATGAGAATTCAGAGATGGACAAGCACCTGGAAGCCACCTTGTCCTAAGAAGAAAGCCAACATTACTCATGACAGCCAGAACGTGTTGAATTTGCTTAGTGGGTGGGGTGGTGTGGGGAAACATGCGGTACTGGCTGAGTGCTTTTGTGAGTAAAAGCACTCACCAAGTCAGAAAGGGAGTTTCTAGGTGTTCTTGGACTTGAAGGGCAACACTTGTAGAAGAGAGTCACCCACAACAATGGTACAAGGATTTGAGAGGCACTTTCCATCTCTTCTGTGATGACAGGAAGAATACTGAAGCCAGGTGGAAAATAAATAAAAGAAGGTATGACTATTTTAACAGTAAATGGGTAACTGACTTGAGGATGGTGGAATAAATGATCTAGGTCTATCATTCAGGTACCAGATATCCTGGACTCCAAAACGCCTTTATAAACATAATTTGTTTGTCCGTATTTTGTCTAAAAAGAATCTTGCTGCATCACTGAGCGTTTGGGTATGTATTTTAGTGTTTAAAGAGATACATATCCTTCCAACAGATGCAAACAAAAATATGTTTAACTTCATCTGCCACAATGCATAAAGCTTCTTCTCATTATTCATTATGGCAAAAGGTAAGATACAGTATAAACTTCTCATATCATCAGGATCTTGAGGTCAGCTGAGCCCCAGGGTTTAATTTAAGGTATGAGCTGCAAAATGAGCACATAACAATAACACATTGAATCACCAGTTTTAAGAAATAACCTTTTCTAGAAACAGACCAATTATCCTTGGGTGCTGCGTAGTTTGTTCTTGGCAAATGCATGTATGCAGACAAAAAGAGAAGAGGAAGGATGTCTGCTTACGTTTGTATCACTGATTCCTGAAATAGAAAAATTCTATTTCAATTTTTTTTTTTTTTTTTTTTGGCGGGGAAGGGCATATATAGAAGGTCTAGTCATTAACAATATGTTCACCAAACTGAAAAACTGTAGTTAATATTTTAGCATCTAACTTCAGACAAGGTAGACTTCATTTGATCTCCAAAAGAAACAACACAAAGGACCATTTTAACATTATTTCTGCAAGGACTTCTGAGATATTTTGCTAAAATAACTTACATGCAAATTTACCATAAATCCATTATTACCAATTCCTGTAATACAATCTTAAGAGCTTGATACATACAAAGTGATTTTTACAATCATGCATGCAAAAATGAATGCACAGTTGAAAGCTTAATTTGCACATGCAGTTATTGTAGTTGTCATACAGATCAGGAACTTCTCAATAAACATGAATTCTTTTATGTGGCTGGCTACTTAAATACCCAAACCCACGATTTGGTACACAGATAGCAGTTAATCCCATTAAAACAGCCATATAAACTGCTTGTGTATAAGTGCACTTGAAAATTCAGACCCAGAAGATTGTATTGAAAGAACTTGATACTTGCAGCCCAAACTGAAAAACTTTGATAGTTAGTGAAAAACATCAGGTAATGAATGAAGATTCTCCTTAAAATAAACTTGAACTTAAGATCAAACCTACATTGACGAGAAAGTTCATACCAACTCACAGAGTGATTGGATGAAAAAAAACCCAGAAGGAAATGAAGGAAGAGGTGTTCCATCAACTGCTCAGAAGATTAAGAGAAAATACTAAGCTGACAATTGATACTGAATGGAAAAATAAAACATCAAAAAACAGTAAAAGAAGCTGCAGGTTTTATGCATATATGAAGGTAAAAAAAATAAACACAATATATAATTGTGGCCAATTAATTCACAAATGGTACTACATTACTTCCAAATCAATATACTGCCAAAAAGTCAGCCAATGTACAGCTTGCAAGATGGGAGAAATGTGAGTATAAAGTGAGACTTGTTAATAACAGCTCTGATGGCAGCATTCAGATGATGAGCATCTGCAGATGATTTAGCTAACTATCTAACATGCCTGGCACTAAAAGATTAAAGTGGTCAATTTTGTGAGTAATGAAGGCATGGAGAATTGCAATAGTGTCAGTCACAGAAGAAAGGTCTTTAATATCATGATATGCTATAAATGTTAAAATTCATTTCTATTTATATGTTTAAATATGAAATGCATCGCATATCTTGCTTTCTCTTATAGTTCCTACATTCTTTTATGTAAGAGAATGACAGTTTTTGCAACTCAATGGAAAGTTTAGCAAGAAGTCAGAAGTTGTTTTGTTGTTATTGTTTTTATAAAGTAACAGTTGTAGTCAGGTGCTGGCTGTCCTTACTACAGATGTCTGGAAAACATCTGGTTAAAGCTGCCATAGAACTCAAAGAACTGCTTGCTACAACAAAGAAGAAAATGTTGGCAGAGGTGCATTGATGCAAATGCCAAGAAGAAATGAAAGAGCATTGACTTCATAAGACCCAAGGTGGAAGTTTAAACTCCAACTACTATTGGCTGATAAGGAATTAAAAAATTATAATGCTTCTAGAGTCAGCAAATTTACTATTGTATGATCTATATTTATTAGGAGTACAGAAAATTTGAAAATAAACACCATCTACCAGAGGAAATATATTCCAGAAAACATTGGCAGGGATGTCATAATGCTCTGTTGCTCCATGGACACTTTTTCTTCACTTAAGAAAGCAAGCTAAATACATTAAAGCAGTTGGGAACAGAAGAAAGACTCATTTGAAAACAGAACTGAAGAATCTAATGTCTACCTTTTTGAGGATGGGGCAAAAGACCTATGCTACCCCAACTCCAGAACGCTACTTCTTAGCATAAAAAAGTGCAGTAAGACAAAAAGTTATTGTAGTTGTACTAAAACAACAGACCAGCCTTAGTCTTACTGTACAACAGCTTCCTACTGTTCCAAAAACATACATTTCCATGGGATTGAAATACCTCGGTCCTCTATTTTATCTTCTACTGTCATGTTATCCAACACACATCAGGACAATTTTAGAAACATACAGAAATGCAGAGATAGCTTTATTTAAGGGTTAATTAGAGGACTAGTGTTTGTTTAATGGTAACTCCATGGGAAGGTGCCTTAAGTGTCTAAAAGGCCACAAACTGACAATGAATATTGCTACAATCTAGAATGAAATCAATTTTACAAATAATCACTGTAAGGTTTCTGCTTACAGCACTGATTTTGGAATGCTATTTAAACTGAAACCACAGATCGAATATGAAATGCATTATTTAACCATTCATTTCAAGAACAAATCACCTCCAATATCTTACACACAGCTGCATACATCTATTATGATCTCAAATTATAGCAAAAAGTATGGAGATTATAAATTGCATACAGGTGAAATTGTACCTGTGTAAAAACTATAATATTATTTAAGAACAGTTTTAGAGTATTTTAACTGTAATATTTATTCATTATTTTTCTATGAAAATATAAAACCAAAGGAAAAGAGAGAGAGAAGTAAGTACAATATTTTTTTTGTTCAAAGTTAGGACCACTGTGGTGATAATGAAAGTGAAAATGGGAAAAGCCAAACAGAGCAATAAAATATATGTTGTCCTTCCATCTATAAATGAAGGATGAACAGGAGGAGAGGAAAATAAAAAAATACACAGAGTGAGCTATGAAATATACTCTGAGACATTATTTAAGCTTAATATGAAGGGTCCAAAGGCTTACTTTGAAATTCCAAGCCAGGACAGTTCAGTCTGTCCAGCATCTTTGCATACTAAATGGAAAAAAAATATCTAGAAGACAATCTAAAAGGAATGAAACACTGGTAACTTCTGGAAATGAAGTATACAAAGGGTATATTCAAATGGAAAATATGAACGGTGTTTCAATAATCCTGGTAATTTATTTTGAGTCCTAATCTGTTAAAGATAGTAGCACATGTGTTTGAAGGAAATAGGGTAGACAATCCAGTACCTGATTAGTTACAGCAGCCAGCTATCTCCCTCAACTTCTTTTTCAGAATGAAGTCTCTTGACTTGTGTCCATAAATTTAGTGGTTGGAAGATCAGTAAAGTGTAGAGATTTCTGTCTATGAGTTTTCCAGCTGATCCACATGAATCATTGTCCTACTGTATTTTATCTTTACTGATACAAACTGTGATTACAGCTGTGAGGAGGTAATGCTCCTGAAACATTAGGTATGTTCATACGAGATCCATGAAGCATTTCAGAATAAAAAAAATTTTGCTCTTTATGGAAACTAAGCCAGTCCATTACCTTTTCATTGCACAAAACCACCAGGTTAGCCTTTTAATTGAAAGTTTGTACTTTCTAATGCCCTCTCCTCCCCCCTTCAGATACCCTAGATATTTGACTTTTAATTTTGAAGGCATATTCCCAAAGTTGAACGGATTACCTTTTCAAATATGAAAGTTATAAACACTCTTTATGAGGGGTATGAATGGCATGGCATCTGTTAACCACCTAATTCAAAACATTGGACGTTTGCAGAAAGATTACTTGAAAAACATCAGGTCATATTCTGTGTTATCTAACTTATAAGTTAATAAAACTTCCAATTTTTTCATCTATCAAAAACTAACAAAATTGCAGTTTATTATTCTGCAGATGCACAACCTAGTAGTTTTCAAAGTTCAGTGCTGTTTTGTAATACATTGCTCGTAAATCTTCTTTCAATACCCATTCCTAGTTTCCCTGATCTCAAATGCATTCCAAGGACTTCACAAATAAGAACACCCAGTTATCATAAAACACATTGCCTTCTAAATAATGACTTTACACCAATTAGTAATACTAAGCATTCTATGCAAGACTTTATGACTATTCACACTTTCTCTATTAACTTTAAGACTTTATGACTATTCACACTTTCTCTATTAACTTTAAGTATTTTGGGATATGTTTTAGATATCAAACATAAACCTTAGGGTGTACTTGGATTAACAGATTTGTATATTTTCAAAAAGTCAGAAATTTACCTTTTAACTGAAGTATTGTTCAAATTATTCAAAATATTGTACCTTAGAGAAGTTTGCTATAGTTCAAAAAAAGTAAAAGGTTAGATTAAGTGTTTTTACTATTTTTTCCTCTTTTCTGTTTATAGAAAAAATCGAAAAAAACACCAACCTGCAGCTGCATGTTTTCAGTAATGCCAGGAATTTCTAAGATGAAGCATGACAGTTGATCATGCTGTAGAAAAGTGGAACAAGCTGGAAAACGATTACATTAACTATGCAAATTTGTTCCACATTTATACTTAATTGTCATTTATAATTAAAAAATTAAAGATCAATAGTTATGCCCATAAAATGAATGTTTCTATTATTTGTTTTCAAGGTTGTGTGGGTATATGTTTGACTGCATTCCATTCCAAAACCTTGATAAATATGACAGTGAAAGTTTGCTTTGGTATGAAATATTCCTGTAATGTTTTCAATCAAAAATTTAAACTGTTGTGCATAAATACTTTAGAATAAGTTTGCACGCTTCAAAACAGTATTTTAAGAGTACCAGTGCAATTTAAAAGGTTGTCTGTGCAACTGTAAGAGAAGAAAATACGCTCATTAGTTTCTTCAAATGATATCACTTTGGAGAATTCTACACTGGTCAAGGCCATCATGCTAATTGCACGAAGTAACCCCTATGTTCTAAAAATACCTTATTTCAAATTTTGTTAGCTTTATTGCTGTTTTATAATGACCTCAAGAAATCATCCCAAGCACAAACCTTTTTCCAGGCTTAAAAAAATGCGACTTCTGAATAACATTAAGCTACGACATACAAAAAAAGTTAGTTTCTGCAGCCTAGTCCAGGATTTCAAGTAATGAATGGAAATATCCCATTACTGTTACTTCTGAAGTGTTTGACTGAGAGGGGGAAAAAGAAGTTAAACATTTCTAAGATTTGATGTTGATGAAGCCCTAATGATTTTAATTTCTGTCTGGCATTCAACTAGACATATTCAAAGAATGTGAAATCTCTCTTCTTCCCACAGTTCTCTGTTTTTTTCCTGGTTTTTCACTATCACTATTAAAAATGGGAAGGAAATATTATTTCTTTTTAAAAAAAAAATACCTCTCTTTTGCCTCCTTATCATTGAACTTACTATGGTTGAACTCATTTGTCTAGTATGTTAGGGTAAGTTACACATTTTACAGAGCTGAAATATATTCTTTTTTTACTATAAGTATAAAACCCAACATTAAATCCTGCAACTAGATTTAAGTACAAAAATTAAAATGTTATTTTGTCCAGCAGAGAACCATTGTAAAAAAAAGGAGTACGCATCTACCTTAAAAATCATGTATCTTGATAGAGATAATATGATATAAATTGTTAGTTTGTATTTCCATTTAAGGCAACTTGCATTTTGTGATTTCCAAGCTCTACAAAACAAAGGATTACACATGTAAGTCACCATCTTTTCCAGTTACTGCGCCCTGCCATTTGATTTGACGAATATTTGCCTTTCAATCATGCCACATAAGAACAAGCACTGAGTTCTGCTGCATTTACAAGAACGTCTGATGAAAAATGGTGCTGCAAAGATTACGTTAAGAAAAAACAGAGATACACAAACCAGTTAAGGTAAAGGAGAAACTGACAAGGGTTTCAAAGATTCATGGTTTTAATTTATTTCACTTATGACATTTTGACTTTCAGATTAGGTCTTCCTGTTTTAGGGGTACAATTAAGCGAACACAGAATACACACAGAAATTGGGTAATGGACTGACTAAATAGCTATTGGGTACACCTAACATTTTCAAAAGTTTAGCCTTTTCTCTCCCTCCCCGTGCATCAGTGCTGCATAAGATGAAGTCAAAAGCCTTTACCTGCCTGACAAAGGCTTTGTAATGCTCGTAAAGCACAAAGAAAAACCCATACAAACAAAAAGATTATTAGTATAAAACAGAAGGAGCTCTGAACAACTACTGCAGTTTGGAAATGATTTTATAGCCTTTTAAGGATCACATACCAAAACAGGTTGCATTTGCCACCCAGCCATCCGATCCTGAGCGTTAAGTACAAGATAACCATTATTGAGCACACGCTGCAGGGGGGTGGGCTTGTGTTTACCGTTCCACCTGGTATTGGTATGTGCCTTTTTATGCACACACACCACTTAATCCTTTTACTTTCCTTAAAGTCTGTCTTCCTATATTTTTTGGATTGTATCCTTTCTCTACTCACTAAGAATTTTTAGCTAGTATTTTTCACATCAGTTGTTTTGGGGTATATTGTTGTCTGGTTTTATCTATTGGAAATACATGTAAGATTTATGTGGGATTTTTCCTATTTTTGAGCATATTTTCACTAAGAACAAGTGGAAAAAAACCTTATTTATAAAGCTGCATGGTTCTTTCAGATTACCAACAGCTTTCTTATGAGTTGAGCTGGAAGCTTGGGTTCAGGATAATTGAAAGAGAAAAAAGAAGTCATTCAAGAAATTATGACTTTGGTATGTTGCAGCAAAAATAGTTTAACACAACATGGGAAAAATGCATTTTCTGGAATTTTATTTTCTCCAGTCGAACCTTGTAATATACAGTCACAAAAATACTTCATGCAAAGTAAAAGTAGTTGTAACAGTTAAGATCAATGGTGTAAGACATGAGAAGAAATGTAATTCAAACATCCAACCCCCCCCCCCCCCCAAAAAAAAAAACCAACCCAACCCCATAACAGAAGAAAGAACTATTCAGTTGAATACTTTGAGGTAATGTATTTTGGCTAAGTACTAAATAAATAGTGAATGCCATTGGGTACAAATTACTATTTTCCTAATTGTAGGAATAAAGCACTTAAAAATAATTCATAGCACTTATCAATACCATGTAAATAGAACCATCCATGTATTACATTTGTGCTCAGTGTGTTTGATTATAATATTCCTTTACATTCCTGGGTGATAACTATGGTATATTTTTAATTCACAGTAGGTACATTATTAAAAAAAACCCAAACCATGCTTAGACATTCATATAGCTTTTTAAGGCACAGTAAATATTATTTATTCAGAATTAGGAGATTTGAGGTTTTTTGAAATAATAAAATCAATTATTTCCTGTCTTAGTCTTCAACAACGGAGAGCAAATAATCTCTTCAACTTTTTTTGAAGCATCCCTAGCCTGCACTTGCTACTTTCATGGTATGTAAACAGTTGGCAAGGAACTCCCTCTTGTGGTCAAACATTCTTAATCAGCAAAAAACTGCGCAGGGCCGATGGTACGGGTTATTGGAACATGGGTTACTTGAAACCATTAAGATTAACAATACTGATATAAGTAGTTTTAGTGAAGCAGTTCACTGCAAATTAGAGATGAATGAATGTTTTTAATTTTTCCTAAAAAACAAGGATATGCACCACTGTTCTGGATAAATCAATTCTAAAGCAAACTCTATGCCTTGCCTCCTTTCTCCTTTCTAAATCACAGCTCTATCTATAACAAGATCTTAATTCACAATCCACACCTCTAATACAAAGCAAGTTTAAGTTCTCACCAATTGTGACTTCCCATATGACACTCACAAAAAAAGTGAATCAGATGAGACTCGGAAATTGCAGAAGGGTTCAGTGTTGCTCCAAGGTGTGTTAGTGTTTCCAACGTGCTGTTAACTAGCGTTTGGCCATGGCACATACCGGCGCTGCCCCTATGCTCTGTGGCGATAAGTGAATAGCCCCAAGTCAGGAGAGCTTTGCAGTGCTCCGAATTATGGATGTGATAAAACAAAATACAACTGGAATGTCTGGCAGACTGAAAAAATATCATTCCGTGCTTAACAGCTTGATTTGAACACTACTGCCAAATACTTCAGTGACAACGGCAAAAAACAGCTGCAACTGGACAGACCTTTTCTAGTGATTTTTCTTTTATGCTACCCACTGGATATTTCTGCCTTGGAAAGTATCCTAATCTGAGGGTCAGGTTCAGTTTCCTCAAAGTAATCCTCAAAATTTTCATGAAATCAGAACTGAGATGAGGCATAAATTTGTTTGATTTCTTACTGTGCTGTTCTACATTATGGCTGTAAGATGTATGAGCATGAAATGCCATGCCATAATGCACCAAAGATAAAGTATTTGTCTTAGACCTACTTTTACTATACAATCTGATTTCCATAAGCAAAGTTTTTGAACTCCAGTTTCTTACAAAGGTATGGATTTTATATCCTATAAAAATTAATGTGAGCAAAGGAAGACACAGAGGTATAGAGGACCTGAGAGGAGAGCAGCCCATCATACGCTGTGGGGCACTGGATGGCTGGCTGGGCTGATGGGCCAAAATTTAACTCCTCCCCAGTAAACCCACCCTCCTATCGAGGTTCACAAGAGGTCCAAATGGTGGCATGGGAACTGTTTGCACTGTGAGCAACACTGCCATTCACATATAAGCCAGACAGTCAGCAGAAAGTGGACACTCGCAGGAACAGCAAAATATAATAATTTCTTTTTATGAGTACTTTTACTCATGCACATTAAATGCGTGACAATGCACTTTGTCTTCAGGACACCTCACATTCCAGCTAGCAGAAATATGGATGGTGGTATAAAGATTGGTATTACATTTAGCGTTCCTAGGAGAAAGTACAGCATTAATCTTTATTAAGTAAAACAAAAATCAAGGTTGATGAAGCAATGTTACTAAGGGAAGAAGAAACTGCTGTTTATTAATAATCATATATTTAACTCCTTAATTAAAACAATGGGATTCAGAGTCTACACTTTACATCTAAAACATGGAATCTCAGACTGTCTGGAAAATGCAGGGAGGAAGATTTAGGGAGTGCACGCCATCCTTCACTTTTTCAGTCCTGGCGTGACATGAGACCTACACAGCTGTGATGTACCTAGAGACCTCAAATGCCCTAACTGAGGTACAGGAGGTCGGCAAACCACTTATGGATTTCAGCAATGTCCAGAACCACTGCCACACTTATTTCATGCCAGCTCTTCCAGCAGATACCCAAAAAGTTAAATTCAGCAGGAAGTGCTCAGGGGGTCAGCTGCTTGAAGAGGTGCCTGGTACAGAACCTTCTCTGTACAAGTTCAAGGGGCTGTACTTGAAATTATTGGCATTATCACGTTACACAAAGACCAGGTCAGCTATGAGGGATCTATCTCCAGGTGTCTGCCTTGGGTCTTACAATCAAACCAATGCACAGTAAGGGTAGCACACAAAGAGGAAACTGGAGCCATCAGTTATACTCTCTCCCCTCCTGCTTCTTGGTTTATGGAAATATGTACAGGTCTTTAATGTAGTGGTTTACATATTTGTCCAAGACAATGTCAGGCGATGTCTGTTCCCATATGTGTGTACAGGAAGTCAGGTGGACTCTGATGCAATGTGGGCGAGACTGGCTGTTTCTCCATGCACAGTTGAAGTGGAGCTACAGCTGAATTTCACGCGCTAATCCCGCTCGTGTATGTTGTAGACTACAGCTGTAGGACCACTGTGGTATCTGTGCTTCTAATCAGTTTTCAGAGCCACAGAGACAAATTTTTTTGTGGATTTCATTTCAGTAAACTCTCTCCTTCCCTCCTTGATGGGTGTTGCAACAGTTCAGAACAGGTTTAATTTTATTGGTAAAATATGTGGCTTGCATTTATCTTAAAACAGATAGATGCCATATGGTATTTTCACATTGCTGCACAAATTAACTTACTAAACCATTGGATGGACTGTACATTCAAGTGAAAAAAAGTTTTAAGGATTAACTGGCCCATACTGAACTGTTTGAAATATCATTCAGAAATTATAGAGCTAATATATTCTGAATGTGTCTGATTTCATAGTGAAGCCACATCCATTATGCAGGTCACATTAAATTTTACTTATTCATGTAAAATGCTTGATCAAAGATACGGAAAATGAATGTTTTCCATCTGGGTAGGATAATGACTGCCTCTTGTTGTGTGTTTCAAGCACCTACACAAATAGTTGCGGGATTGGCATGGGAAACTCACAGCTTTTGCTTTGAGGTTGCAAACTTTTCCCTTGGTTGTAACATTGCTCCCTTGCTTTATGTTTAAATCCAAGGCCCCATTCACATTTCTCATAAAAATCCGTAGGTCTTTTGTGCTTGTTATTCTCACACTGCACTGCGTAAAGTAACCATACAGCTGCAAACAATCAGTGTGCTACATGGCCCACTTGTGCACAGATAACACTTTATGAATAGAAGTATAATTCTTGCTATTTAGGGAATCTAAAATTTTAACATATGCTCTAAGACCTCCCTCAAGTATTTTCAAGATTTATGGTTTAAGGACTCCGAAACTTTATTTCATGGAAAATCATGTTCTACAAATAAAGTTAAATTTAAGGAAAAGATATCTTTAAATGCATGCATTTTATTGAAGCAATTACATTATCAATTGAAGTTTAAAGTAAAAATAGCCTGCAAAGAAACAATATAATTTTTACTAAAGAAAAGACCTGAGGGACTACTGATAGCAGACCATGAGCAGCACTTCACCAGATTAATTCAATATTCCAATGTTTTTTTTTTCTTTTTTCTTCTTCTCCTTTCATTTTTATTTTTTTTAAAATGCAGTACATCCAGGAACCCAGGACATCTTCCTTCTTATCCTGTACGTTTTTGCATCTCTTGCTACTTCAAACAAACAAAGTACTCAGAAGATGCCAATCTGTATCATGCGCTAAGGCACACCTGTGGAGTCAGCCTGGTGCATGACTTTTCAAAAGTCTTCCTCTAAAAAGGAAGGAAGAGGATCGCCCAAACCCATCATAAACCAGTAACAAAAGCTTCAACAATGATATTTAATCATCCAGGATTGCTAGAAATTATATCAGACATAAGATTTTAACTTTGTAGTCCTTTTTTTCCATTTAGTCCAAGAACAGAGACAAGAAAGGTAGCTTCTGTCTTCCTTGATGTCCTTTTTCTTCTATAGGCCTGGAAAGGTCTTGGGGGTGGGGGGGGTGGGGTGGGGGGGAAAGGGAGGAAAACCCCCTCAAACCAACAAGAAACCCCCTGAACAAAGAGAAAATCTGAGAAATGTATCAAAGTGCTCTCCAGCACTTTTAAGAAAAAAGTGTGGGCCTCTCCTCAGCGCCAGAAGGAGGGATCCTGGCTGGTAAGGGGGTGTTTTGTCAGGGTGGCAGTGTATGGAAAAAACATACCTGTCTCTGCTCTCTTTAAATGTTTCATGCTTTCAGAGTAACCTTGGGGACCTTCACACAACCAATGGCCCAGTCCATTAGGAAGGGATATCAACAGCAGAATTTTCTGCTGAAAGTATGGTAGCCATATTTTCATCCTGAACAAGGTATAATTGGATGGAAGAATTCCAGAGTGGAATGGGCCAAGAAGAAGCAGGACTGACTTGTCCAATTGTACACTCTCTGTGGAAACAAATGTGGGCAGGGAACAAATTCTTAAAGTGGGAAATTATTTGAAATGTTCTCAATTTGATAACCGAGGTGTTCCTGTGTTAACACTGGAATTTCTGGCACAAGTTATAGAATGAAAGCGCTCAAAGGACCCCTCAGTGACCACCTGGAAGGCAACTGGCTGCATGTGAGCCATTGCTACAGGAGATTACGGATAATTCTTTCATACTAGTACAGCTGAAGCAAGTTTTTTTTAGGGTTGATCCCTAAAACACAGGGGAAATTGTGATTAAAGCAAAACCCAGACTGGCACTAAAAGTGTGCTTGGTAAAAGATCCTCAACCACAAGAAGTTTGGGTTGGTTGCCCAAAACCTGTAGAAGTATGAAACAAGTCTGTAGACAGTCACAAATGTGCATAAAAAAGTGATTGGTAAAATGAGAGGGAGGCAAGGCTTTTTAATATCTCACTGGGGAGACAGGATGAGACATCAGTGAGAGTTGTTGTGAAGAATAATACCTGAAGCATTAGAGCAACTGATAAGTGTCTGATGAATGTTATGACTCCAGATACAATGAGGCTTTAGAGAAGTACTTTTTATTTATCTCTTTTTTTTTTTTTTTTTACTTTTACCTGAAACTTAGAAGCTGAGAGGAAATAGATTCTTATTTTTGACACTCTGAGTCATTCTGAGAACAATAAAGACAGGATTACAAGTGGAGTATGTGATTCCAGCTTGTAGGAGTAGTTGTTGAGAGGATGTCCTCAAAAAGCAAAAGGAGATGAACTTCATATGAAAAATATGAAAACTGTGTCTACAGTGAAGCAAAATTTATTTGGTCACATTAAAGAAACATTGAAAGGAAAAAAAAAACCCCAAAGCAATTGAAAAAGCAGGCATTGGCCAGGAATTATACTGTGACACCTGGTAAAAGATAAAAACAGGTATGCCAGCCTATAGGTTACAAAGGCATAGAATAACTTAACTTGGAGGGGAACTCCAGAAGCTGCCTAGTAGATCAAGATGACCAAGAGTTGTGCCAGGTCAGGTCTTCAACACCTCCAGGAACAGATGGACTACAGCCTCTCTGGGCAATTTGCTTCAGTGTTTGACCACCCTCATGGAACATATAAAATAAAATAGAATCAAATCCTATAGCTACCCTTATTTTCCCATGTTCAAACCTATCTCAGTTTTCTGCTTTGACTGGAGAGAACATCCTGATCTGTCACACAATTGTTTACCTTCTTGTAGCTGCATATTTTGGTGGCTGCTGCATGAAGAGATCTATTCATACGTGTAGTTTTCCCTTCTCCACAGAAATTTTAAGGCCCTTACCCGTAAACATGGTTGCTTTGGGGTTTTTGGGTTTGGTTTTTTTTCTTTTTTTGTTTGTTTGTTTTGTTTGTTTGTTTGTTTTTCCTTTGTATTTTCCATGAAATTTATGTGTAACGGAGGTTAATCCTGTGAGTTTTGCCTTAGACACCCTCTCTTTCTTTGGGTAGGTTTCTGATTCCCCTTCCTTGGTTTGAAGTTTCTCTTGTTGATCCCTCCTGTCAAAGGTGGTGCCTGCTACCTGTAAACTATGTCCCAAAAATCAGATTGTGAACAGAACCTTTTTTGGCTTTTTGAAAGGGTAAGTCCTAAAGAAGTTAATAGTTTTAGGTGTCTACATTCTCTCGAAGAGGTAATGCTATAATGCATTGCTTGAAGAGATGGTCAAAGTAAGTATAGGCCCAAAGATGGAAAACAAAATATTTTAGCAGAGCCCTTATTGACGGAGAAAGGGAGTATAATCAAAGAGAAAAGCTGCTTTTAAAAGAGGAGTTTCAAATAAATTCTTGCATTAGTTCAGCTTTTGCCACAAGGAGAGTATTCGATCTAATCACAAGCTGTTAGAAAACATCACATAAATGAATACATCCAAGGAGCTACAATGGATATTACTGAAACTCTGAATACCTCAATAAAATGGTTGCATATACTTAATGCATCTCATGGACAGCACTTTCTTGTGCCCAATAAACTTAATCTGACATGTACCTTAGTGAATACCGAAACAAATTTGCAAGCACAGTACAAACACATCTCTTAACGTTAGGATCCAAAAATATCCATCAAGAACTGTGTAGCAGGAGAACCTGCATTCATATTCTACTCATATTCCAAGACAAAAATGATCTATTATTTAGTAAACATTTGTGCAAGGCAATGTTTTATTAAGGGGACTGGGAGATAGTCTCAGAAAATGTAAAGGCTGATGTGATACTGTGTACACACTTCAGTGAGGTGTCTGAAACTTCTGTTCTGGGTACAATACTAGTGATAAGTGTACAGTGAATGACTGAGGTGGAAAAAACAGAGGAGTTAACACCAGAATCACATTCCGTAGCTCAGAAAATCCCAAATAGTTTAGGATATTTCAGAATAGATCTAATTGCTTTTACTTAAAAAAAACCCTAGATGATCCTGATAGGCTACTACCCGGTTTTGGTTTGATCTGTAGATAAGAATGGCTATTAGCTATTTTTTTTATTTATTTTGCAAAGTATTGTCTGCAATACTGTCCACCAGACAGAAAAGCCATGGCTGTCATGTGCCAACAGGCAAGGCAAGAACACAGAAAATTAAGGACGAATCTCAACTACCAGTTTGAACAGTATGAGAAAATCAGGACAGAAACGTACATGCACTAAGGAGAAACAAAAGGTAACAACTCAGCAAATTAAATGAGAAACAGCTTCTTCAATAGGCTTAATAATGAAAATGAGAGGCATAAGATCGATTTAAAGGCAAGAGACATATGCAAGTCATCACGGCACCAGGTTCAAAGGAGTTGACCAATTCTAACTGAAAAATAGTAAGTGCTTGCCCCAGTAAACATGGCAACAGTCACAGAAAAGCACAACAAAATCTTCCAATTCATAACAACCAGCAAAAAGTTTGGTGGAAGGATTCCAACAAGGAGTGGTCTGGTGCATTCACCTGAACTGTACCCCAGGGTGGACTCCTCACTACCTTTTCTAGTTGTTTTGCATTGTCCTTTCATGTTGCAATCAGATCTGTTAGTGGTTAATTAGAAAACAACCTGAAAAACAGAATATTAAGCCAGATCATCACCTAGTGAGCTGGTGTAGTTTACAGCAGATGAGATGTTTTCTTGTTGTTGTTTGGTTGGTTTTTTTTAAATGTGAGATTGTTCTCTTAATTTTGTATTTTAATATTAATGCAAATAAATCCCGAATAGTTTCACAAAATTTAACTGGTGTATATATTCATAAGTGAAATATAACAACCTCCAATGTAAATGTTGCAACTGTTGAATACACCTACCATACCTAATTTTTTTGGGGGGAGGGGATTTAAGAATGCAGAATTTAATTGCCCAAAGGCAAAAGTGCAGTTTCTCATAGCGGGTTCTGAAAAATGTAACCCTTAATGTGACTAAAACAGTATCCATATAAAATTTTAAATTGGAAATTCACATTCTCCAATAGCTACTCAGTCGTAGTAAAAAAGCCAGTAGGAAGGTCTTCTATACAGGAATACAATACAGTTACTTGGGAATACAGAATATCACACCTTTTAACATTGTCCTTGCCTCTGTGCCCTGTATAAGCTATTCAAGTATATTAGAATTGTTATCATTGTTTCAGTAAATTGTGTAAGTTATCAAGTCATCTTAGCTTTGTGTTTGGAAATGAACTGGGTATTTAGTTTGAAGCTATTAAAAATAATATGCTATTATAACTCTGGAATAAGTGACCCTGTTCTAATGTCTTTCAAGGTTTCATTTTATTTTCATTCTTTATGCACTGAAATCCATAAATTCTCTTTTTATGTCATAAGTGCGCAGCTTGAAATGTCCTTACGAGAGGAATCATTGCACCAACATAATGGCAAAATTAGAACACCAAAGGAAAAAAAAAAAAAAGTTATTTAGCCTAACTGGCTTATTGCTCTCAGAACTACACAATTTAAAACACAATGATAGCATCCACGAGGGAAAATCCAGATGGTTAGCAAGTCCCCATACAGTCACAGCCTCATGAAATTACTCCTGTTAACCCAAAGGCTTCTTTTCCATTTTATTTAAGTTCATATGAAAACGTGAATTTAAAAGGTATCCCGACACAAGCGAGGGGTAGTGTCACAGGAAGCCAGCTAGCAGAATGTCTGTAAAATTAGTACCTGGGCAATACCTCTCTTTAAGTCGGTCAGGAATATCAAGTGGTTTGTGAACCCCTATGCTAGTTTCATTGGAGACAAATGACAGATCGTCTCTTCATATGGCAGATCCAACCTCACATGTTAGTCAGTTAGTGCTTTGTTAACTACGTTAGTGGTTCCTGATAAGCGCTTCGCCATACTGCATGCATGGATGAAAATGCCATACAGCAGCACTCTGCAGTGCAAATCTGCATGAGGGAGAAAAAAGTATGCATTAAACTCAGAAGTTCATTGTTGCAGAGTATCTTCTACCATGGAGGGCAATTGTAAGACAGGAAGGAGCAAGCAGAAGGACCTGGATCCTTTGAAAAGGGAGTTTTCGGCAGTGGGAAGAGTTCCCCATTGCATGTGTATCTGCAGTTGCCTCCATGCTCCCACCTGACACTCATAGTCAAATGCCACCAGGAGTGGTAAAGCACACTACTGCTCTTGAACATATGTTGAAAGATACATCCTTATTACCTTTATCATGCAAGCGCTTCAGCACAGGGCAGGGAGAATTACCAGGTACTGATCACTACACAGTTTTTAACACTTCCTTGGGTACTTTACATGTCCCTTGCACCCGCAGCTGGGATTTTGCACGGTCCCCCTGGCAGATACGATGGCTCAGACCTATTAATTTCCAAAGTTGTCACTCACCGCCTGGGGATGAAAGAGCTCTATGAAGTGCGGATGCAGCTCAGATACGCATGTCTGGGCATGGCTGAGGAGGATTATGCTGCATAACAATGTCACGCACGGATTAGGTCCCACCATGCTATGTAGGTGCTGGCCAGCCTGCTTTGCCTCTTTCAGAGGTCACGAGGCCTCAAGTCTGTTTTCGGTGTGCAGACAAAATCTAAGTCTCAGTGTTGCACTCACGTTTGCTCCCACTGTAATTAATTGGCTTGCCAATCTCATCAATGGAAGAAGCATCGAGGCCTTTAATTAAGCCTTTCCTGGATATGTCATATTTCTGACATTTCCAAATACTTAAAATGCAAATTCTTTCATTCATCAGTCCATGTCTACGTTGTTGCTCTTTGTGGCTGTTTTTTTAAGTTTCAAATCAAGGCAGACTTTGCCACATCAGTGATCTGTTGCCCCGATTCTCCCCTTTGCAGCCATGTACTCTGATTTTCCTCAGGATTAGGTTTTGTTGTTCTGATTTACTTTAGTGGAAGTAAAAGTCTCAACAGAACTGGTATTTATTCTTGTGATTTTGGTTCTTTCAATCCAGGATGTTTTCTAAATGTTTTTAAATGGATGTTGTGAGGTGGGTTTTAATCACTTATTTTACACTCCCTTGTGTAATACTTCTCTATAGCTTAAATGTAATTCTCCCCTACAGTTTTAGTCGTCCTTCATTTAGCAAACCACTTCTTTTATTCTTTAGCCTGTGCTCTGAAGGATGTTGGAATTACTATAGCTGTTACTGTTTTACAAGTTTCTAGCTGTACAATTTAAAATGTTTTCATCATTAAATATTACATATAAATCGCTGTAAATTAAACCATTTATATTTCACTGGATGCGTCATTTCCTGGAGCAGATGCCAGGACAGAGCACTAAAGTGATCTGATTTGGGAGTTATTTTTCAGATGAGTTTACATTCTGAAAAAAATGCAAATTTTGAGAGCATGTACAATACTATTTACTTGAATGCCAATCCTTTGTACATGATGGCATTGTAAAATGATTCATGTAAAGTCTGCCCTTATTTGTTTGAAATAGTCAGTGCCTGGAGAACTCCCTGGTTTAATTGGGAGTTTGAAGGCATTCTGTATGGAGCAGGATGAGGTCTTTTGACATGTTTCAGCCCAGATTGAATCTTTACAGCTGAGCTACAACCCATGAAAAACATGGCTTTATAATGGAAATGCTGACACAACCTTTCAATTAGAGTAGTGTTAACTGCATCATTATAATTAGGGACGCGCTGACCCTCTGAAAACTCTGGTTTTCAGATCAGGAGAAGGTATTCTCATTTAGCTGATCACTAGTCGATTTTTTATAAATCCAGAAAAAGCTAGCTGATCAAAAGTGTTACCCAAAATTTGTTTTCCTGTCAGAATAAAAAAACAGATTCAGAAAATTGTCTCAGTCCCCATGGTCAGCTTAAGTGACAAAAATACCTTCTTAAATACATTCTGTAACCAACAAAATTGCTAACTAAAGAAAAAAATTAGAAGATTATTTTGACTCTAGTTTCTCATACATTAAACAAGACATCACCCTAATATATCGAATTGACAATAGAAATCTGGGTGTTTTCAATTAATCATTTCACATGTTACAATGTAAAGTATTTGTTGAGCACACAGTTTGCTGGCCATTCTGAAAAGGTTGCAACAAAACACTGATTGGGCTCAGACGTACAAAATTGGAAAGAACTGTGAAAAGTTTAGCACAATAAATGCCATAAGTAAGAGCAAAGTCATTTGTACTAAAGTCAGTACAGCTCATTGAGGGATACTGTTGTCCATGGACTGCTTCTGGAAAAAGCATCCCAGTGCTTCATCAGTCATTACTGTGTTCCAAATCTGCGGTCTTAAAGTGGGCTGTGAGGCACAGAGCTGTAAGAAAGTGTACTTGTGTCTATATCTGTCTATGGCCTTACTGAAGAAGACAAAAAAATGGATCAATAAAAAGCTATTTTCACTAGATTAGAGGTACTACATTTTGCTGTCAGCATTAAAAGATTATGGCTCACAAACATTAGCACAGTTAAGTACAGTTCATTCTAATGTATTCATTAAAGCATTGGACAACTTTTTGATAATATTAATTTTGTAAGTTTTGCTGGTTTGTAAGTGTATTTTCTGTCTTTTTTATCTTATATTCTTATTTATCACAAGAAAATATTGATATACTAAGGTTACAAAGCCAAATACTCTAGTGCTAAGAAATAAAAAAATGCTGATCACATATTCTTTCTTCAGCTCTCTTGTGTGTGCGTATTATGGCAATTTTTCTTTAATAACATAATCATCTGCTGTTTTTTCTCTGCCTTTTTAGGTCCAGGATGAACAATAAGAAGTAGTTTGTGACTTCATGCCCTGTTTATGACACTAAACCCATATTCTACTCTGTTAACAGAAAAATGAACTCTTAGTGTTTCTCTAAATCAGTAGGATCACAAATTATTCATCCAGAAAGTAACAGATTTAATATTACTAATAACCTATCAAAAGACTGCTTAAATATTCTACTTCAGTTTACCTTGTGCAAGGTAGGGTTATGCGGTGACTCCTAAGTTGGCGACGAATGAACTAACTACAGATACAGTCAGCAGAGCTCTCCTTCTCCACTAATTAGTTTTGGTTTTACTGCTGGGGAGCAAGCCTAATTAGCCCAAGTGTAGGGCCACAATGCTGTTGAGACCCAAGCTAATATCTCCATAGTTCGCATGTCAACATACCAGCTCCAATAAAACTTAAATTAGGCACCTTCACGTGGTGCTACCTGGTGTGAGAGACATACTCCACTGTTAGATACAAACTCTACTGCAGATGCAACGTCATTTTCCATGTCTCCTTTGACCAGTAGTCTCAGCTGTTTCTATTTTATTTTGTAGCTTCAGCAAAGAAATAAGTCAGAGCACTATGATGAACATTTTCCCTGACAAAAACAGCATCAGTCAGACCCACAGCAATGGCCATCCTCTGCACCAAATAAGGCAAAGAGGGAAAAAAAGTGTGAGATGAAGTAATTAAAGGCTATAAGGCATTCACACCGAGTTGAATTAAGGTTTCAATTACAATCTTAATTATGGGATTTCTAACATCTGAACGGAATGTCACTGTATAGAGCTGCTTTGCGCAAGGTAGACACATGCCAAATTTCCTATAAAGCTTTTGAGACGTAATCTGAGTATTTGGTTTCAGTAAGCTTTAAAGTCACTTTGTAAAAGGAATAGCTTAAGCAGGGTTTTTGATTGTTCATTTTATTTGTCTTTTTTTTTTAAAGCAAACTAACAACTCTGCTGAAATCTTTCCATGAGGCAATGTATTTGCAGTCTTTCAGATCACTGTAAATTGTAGCTACACACTTGGTTAACCACTTGGGTCAATCTTTTAACTAGGCACAGTTGCCTTCTGATATCTGTCTGAGAATAAATTCTCAAAAAAAGACAAAGCACACACCTTTCTATGTTGATTTGTGGATGTTCGTTAATAGCACAGGGTAAGGACTGTTGTGAGTCCTTAGCTAATTCTCTCGGACTTAAGCAGGTGCTTAGCTGGGAAATGCTGTTTTCTAAGCTTTTATATCTCAACCCCATCCCTCTTCTTCTATCTCCAGATGTCAGTCTTGATTGTCTCCTACCCTGTCTTCAAGACCACCCTGCCTCCCTGCCTGTGACCTTAATTCAAACCATGCCCTTATTCCCTTTGCAAGCCGCAGTCTTCAACATCTAAACGCCCATGCCACCTTGCTTATCTAGCAGTCTTGCTCTGCTTTCAGTCTTATTTTCCTTTTCCAGTTTCTGCATTCCCTTTTCTCTTTGTCCTTCCACCTCACAGATTTTTCACCCAGCTTTTCTCCACCAAAACCTAGTTGCTCTTTCCCCATGCTTTAGTTTACAGGTCTACACTCTGTTTCCTACACAATTATGGGTTTTGTTCTTCCTCCTCCTTGCTAGTTTCCAAGATTACGTCAACTACATTAGTTGTTCTCTCGCTGTGAATTTTGTTTCATTTCCCCTGTATTCAGAATACATCCTTTTCATTCCTCCTGCTACCTGGAGGTGCTTTCTGAGACAGAAATAGCTTTGACCTGGGTTAGGAGGCCAGCAATCACAGTGACCTAAAGCAACCAGCGCAGATTTATAGGAAGGTACTGCTTAATCCCTGGAGGTCTGAACAGAGCATGTCTAATACATAAACATAAATTTTGCAAATGTATTTGCCAGTCATGACTTTTCTGGACATAATGCACAAACTCCTTCAAAAAGACATGTAACTTAAACACCAATTCTGTTTTCTTCTGGGAACAGAACAAGTCATATCCCTGACACAAATGTAATTCTCTAACTTCTTAGACTCCAAGAATTTGTATGAGTCATTATTGTTACTTAAGCATAGGTAGACCTCAGTATTCTACCCAAACTTCCTCCTTGAAAAAACAGTGTCGTGCATCAAGGCAAGCCCGTAGCAGAGAAAATAACCAGCATCTAGAGTCTGGGAATTTTTTTTTAAAAAAAAGTAGAGGAAGAGGTAGCATGTGCTATCAAACCTGCCTGCAGCATCTACTTCACAGTTTATGCACATTGCTCTCAGTGGCAGAGATTTTTCTGGGCTGTGTTTTATGTTTTGGTCTCAACAACATAAATCCTAGTCTCTCACAACAGTCCTGCGGTGGAAAGTACTGTGTGCCAAGATTGTGACAGGTGAACATGCTAGACTTACACCTCAGAGCTTTTTACTGGTGTCAATGAAGACCAAAGCAGTAAAAGAAACATATAAAAACAATCAGAGAACTTGGGATTCAGCTGAGGTCTACCCAAATTCACTGCACAGGAGCTGTCACAGGTGTCCGTAAGAGCTGAAGAGGCTGAGCTATGAATGCCAGGGCTCCTTCTATCACAGGGCTGCAGTTCTGTTGCTTCATGACATCAAGAATCTTAGTTATAGATTCCTCATCTACTAGTCTGGAGATGGAATACTTGCCATTATTTTTTTTTTCCTTTTTTCCCCAAAGTGCTTTGAGATCTGTGGTCGGCAGTTGGTAGTGCCTTTAGCTGAGGTTTTATAGGGTTTGCTTCTTTTTTTTTTGATAAAGAAGGAAAACTTCTGTCCTTGGTCTCAGGCTCAATCTTCATTAAAGAGAAGATATTTAAAATGGATAGCATAAAACTGTGATATTTTGAGCCTTTTTTCCTGTTCCCATGAAGAAGAACAAATGTTCAAAAAAGCTTCTGTTCATATTTTCAAGATGGTACAACAGCATATTTTTGTGACAACAGCAGACTTATCAAAACCCGAAGTATCTTACAAAAATTAACTGTGGCATTGTTAGGAGTTTTCTCACAATACACATCTCAATAATTTAGTTTCCACTGGCTGCCTAAGTCTTCATTTCTGTAACATACTCACATATGAGCTTGAACTTAATTACATTCTAGTCAATAAAGAATGTTCCCACTCAATCCAGTGAACAGTTTATGGGAAGTACACTTATTCAAGTGTAATGGATTCTTACACTTAAAGCTTTATTTTGTACTACAAGATGAAAGTTCTCCAGCAGCTGAATATTAAGATTCAAGAGTACTAAACCTTTCAGTATATTCTCAAAGAATTACCAGAACCTTCCAGTACAAAACAGAAAGATTGGGCAATCATTTGAAAACAGTAATTCTGGTGCAAAACACAGATCACAGACAAAAATACCTGCATTAGGTAACATTGATTCTATTATGAAACCTCTCACTGGCGTGTTCTTCCCATAGTGGATGTAGAGATATTTTTGAAGTATGAAACAAAAGGCTACCACAGAATAAGAAGGCTTGTAAATTCTCTCTCAAACATCTGAACAAATGAAAAGTTTATTGTTGGACATTACAGTGAACTAAAAATGTGAAACACTTAATTGAATGAAGAGTTCAAATTGGTATTTTGTGAGAAACAGCCCTTAGTAGAAGAGGGCCCTCATGCAGTTCATTCCCTTGCTTTCCCTTCTGGCCCTATATTTTCTCTTTTTATTTCTCCTCCTCTGCTTCAACTGTCTTAGCATATTTTTTAACATCAGTTTTTTTAAAAAAACAAAGTTGGAAAGGAAAAGGCGCAAAAACTTTTAAACAAATTGTGAAGTTAATAACACAAATAGAAATCACCAGTGCTTTACAGTCTAAAGTAATCTTCCCTAATCCTTTGCAGACTATGCCAATCTATGCTACCCTTATATCTTGTTGAATCAATTATATATTTTATTATGCCAATATCAGGAAATGTAATGAAAGAAGGTGCTTGTTTTTTTTTAAAGAAAAAGTTTTTACCCTAGTAAACCTAAAAGGAATATTCTTTTAAGTTATGATTTGCCTGGAAAGTGGAAATAAAAAACCCCAATGTGACAACATTTAAAATAACTGATTTCTGATTTGTAATCATGATAGCTCCTGAATAGTTTTGTGCCTGTGTCAAAGGACTGATACCAAGTGCTTGTTGATTAATACTTACAAGAAGCTTCTGTTCCCAAACAACTAAACAATCTAAAGGACTATTTATAATATACATTGCATTGTTTATCCACTCAAATCAGGTTCTTTTTCATTCAGGCAGTCATTTAATTTCTTATTTGCTGTTTACCTCAAAAGGATGATCAGAAAAGACTGATAACGTTCAACAATTGGCATTTGATAACATTCAGTGATTGGGAAGTAGTCACTGGCTAATAGGATTTAGACTTGACACAGAAATAAAGGAGACCAGTATTTAGAGGAAAACAGTTGTTTTCTGCATCAAGCAGAATCTATAAAATCTTTTGAATCACGACAAGAGTCTATGGGTATCCAGTATATGTTTAGTGCCAACCTGTACTGGCTCACACACAAACTGTCAAGATAAAGGTTCATTCACTGTAATGAATTAGCTTTTTGTTAGTTTAAGATAGATCACTATGATTGAAGAGTTAATAGTATGACAATTCTTTTAAACCCTCTATTATGTTTATTGTGTGTTAAGATAGTATATCCATGTCTTCTGAAAACTATATACATAGTACCAGATATCTAATTATATACTATATTTTTTATTTGAGCATCAGCTGTTTAATGTATTCTCTGTGATCCCTTGTGCAGCTCAAATAAACCTTCCTTATGTTACACATACAAGCTATTTCCAAACAAGTCATCATATTTAAAGTGCAGTCTAATGAAACCTTATTTTAAGAATATTTTTGTTTGCTAAATTGAATGTTCCAGTGAAAGTTCTCGGCTGTATTACTATGTTAATGATACTGGTATATTCTAATATATAATTATTTGAATCAAACTTTTGAAACAAGCAGCTTTTAACAATTTTTAAAAATATTTCTATTTCATCTTAAGTACCAGATGTCAGGGACTCGAAAATGTGTTTATTTTGGTCTTTTGGTCCTTCAGAGATTTTTCTGACTCAATATCACTCATCTCTCGTGGATATGTATTTAGTCCCATTGAGTGAACAAGCTTTAAGGAGCATCAATCTGTGTTCTTCTAAAATGAATGGTTAGGCCACCTGCACTTTTGGAAAAATCTCGAAGAGCTAGGGAAAAAAAAAAAAAAAAAAAAAAGAAAATGTTACAAACCTAGGCATTGCCCCAGATCAGATTAGGAGAACATCTATTGCAGTTTTCTAATGCTTATGGTGGGCAAAGCGTCTCCCGACAAGAAAGCTCATAGTGGGTAACTCTGGAGTAATCTGTCGCAGAGGAAGTTTCTTCCAAACCCTCCCAATACACCCTAAAGCATATGTTGTACATACTTCAAATTAGACATCCTGATATAACCATGGCTGTTCTCATTTACTGTGTAAACATCTAATTCATGTAATTCTTAGACATGCTCCTAGAGTGCTCGACATTTAGGAAATGCAAGTGTGTAATAAAAGGATGTCACTGCTATTTTAAATTAAACTTGTTCCCTATTGTTATTAGAACAGCCTGTAAGGACACTGCCAGTAGGTTTCATTTAGCAACTGGAGGAACAAAGTAGCCTTAAAAGAGTTCTAATTTTTCCTACATTTGTACAGTGTTGACATCTATTCCCATGAAATCCAACAATGACACATGAAGACTTTGGGAGGCATGGGGAGGTTTCTTTTTCTAACCTCAGCATACTAAGTAGTCAGCTGAGATTGAGGAAAGGCTCATTGTGCATAATAATGGCATACATGCATTCTGCTGATATTTCCTTGGCAGTGTTATCTTAAAGAAACAAGACAGATTATCCATTCTACAGTTAAGTACTGAGTAATCAGAACATCTAGTAGAAGTGCAGGTAATTATGAGAATACATACCAGCACCTGTTGAATTTGTCAAATAACAATAAATTTAATGATTTCTTTTCCCAAGGTGCAGCAAGAGACAATGTGCTTAGTTAACTTTAGAAGCAGTGGGTGTTGCTATGAAAACAATACTGAGAATTCAGTTTTGTTCTTCAAAAAAAAAAGCCATGTAAATAGAAAATATAATAAAAATGTGGAATTTTAAAATATTGCCACTGCAAAAAGAGTACTGACTCACTGATGGATAGCATTTTTAGAGATATAAGGTTTGGTAAACTGGGTAAAAATGTGGCCAAGCAGAGAGAAAGCTGGAAACACAGATGTGGGGAGAGGCCACAGAAGTGATTCAAACTTCATTAATGAAAGCAAATCTCTAGAATACAGTGCTGCAGAAAGAAGTGACAAGAGCAAAAATACAAGTATAACTGTCAAATCTCAAGAGAGATCATACACATACAGTAAGGAGAATGACTGACTGGTTAAACTGGCTTTTGAAAAAAGGAATTGTGAGGCTTCAAGTGTTACCTAACCAGAAAAAAAAAAAAAAAAAAAAAAAAAAAGTAAGTTGCTCAAAATATGTGTTCTGCTTCCAACGGGGAGCAGCTAAGCTTGTGTTAATTAAATTTCTTTAGCCACTACTGCGGAAGAAAATGTGGCCATGTGCACCATCATCACATGGAAATCCTTTCCTAACTGAATTGAGTGAAATTTCCCCCTTTTTATACTTGTGATATTTTCAGAACTAGCCCAGGTTCACAACACAAACAGTAGATGATCAACCAGAACTTCTTTAGTTTGGAAAGTGGGTTTTGTGAAACAACTGCAAGGTGTTCAACTTGGGACCCTGAAGCAGCTGCTGCAGAGAACTGTGTAATTAAACCACCTGGAGAAAAAGAAACATATCTAGAAATAATGAAAGGCAGATTATTGATGTTGAAGTTCTGCAAAGATTCTGTGAAGATTTTCTTCATAGAAAATTTATTAAATTGACTGAAAGGGAACAGAAAAACCAGGAAGAACTTCAGCAGTCAATACATTACACTTCATTGGTGTGGTTCATTAAAACGGTACTTAGGCATATAGATGTAACCATTTTCTTGATAAATATGTCAAGTATACAAGATGTTAAGAAAAAGCCATCAGGAAAAAAAAAAAAAAGAAGAAGAAAAAAAAAAAAGTAATGCACTGCACTCCTACTAATCCTTCCACAAAGCTATTAAGCCAAAAAGGAGACAGAATTTGCAGGAGAAGAGCTGTCCCTTGTGAAATATGTGTACCTTTTAAAGCATGAATTACATTATAAAAAGCATTTTAATGAACCTGTACAGTGCAAATTAATGTGTTGTCTTGTTCCACGTATTCTATTGGCAGGAGTCCGTACTGAGATTTTCTGTTCTTACTACGGCTGAGATTTACTTTCAGGACTTCAGCATTATATTATTTGAACATACTTTTTAAACATGGGGAAGCACTTACAATAGCAAATTGAGAAACTTTGGCTTCGTAAATGATCTGCAAGCAGAAACGCAACTTACATGGAATCAGAGAAGGGTTTCGGTTGGAAGGGGTCATTAAAGGTCATGGAAGGACGTACCACCCAGAGAAGTGTTCTTCCTAGCTGCAGTTTATTGTGAAGGCTGTGGTCTGCCTAAAAGGAACGGTGTGGGAGCACCAGCGTGGCTCTCTGTCAGGATGTGAACATTACTGCAAAAGCAGGTGGCTCCCCAGGGCTTGGATGGAGCATGGTGGGCAAGGATGGCGGTGGACAGCAAACAGCTGCTGCAGCCACGGTGCCCACATGGCTGTTTGTTTGCAAAGAAACAAGCAATGGTTGTAAATTCTGGATTACTAGTTCGCAAGCCAAGAGCGCACAACTATGAAATCCTCATTTGAAACATGTGGTACCTCAGCTTGCAAATTCATGAATATTTCACGTGCTATACAAACAGAGCAGCAAATAGCAGCAGAGACCTCCCTGGGTAGCAAACGTTCTGTAGTTTAAGTGAGTGTGGGCAAAAGCAGGGGGTCTTCACATTTTGAGCAGGAAACGAGCCTAACAATACAGCAAACCTTAATTTAGACTATTTTCTTAATGCGCTGTCAAGGGGATCGTGCTGGGTGATTTGCTGTAATGAACTCCACCTGAAAGCTCGGTAAATCTGAAATGTGGGGGCTTACTTACAGCGGGTTACCATTGTCTCTGCAGCTCTGGTTGATGGAGCTGTAGTTTGATCGTTAAGTGACCATCCCAACGAGAAGCAATGTGAAATGTTTGGGGACTGTCAGTTCAGCATGCTACGTTTAACAGGCAGATTGATGCATAGCTGGGCTTGCTGAGCAGCTCCCCTTTAAGAAGCAAGAAACTTTACATCTTCAATAAAGAATTTATGTAAATTTATAAATAAAAAAAATCATAAAGGAAAAACTGCCAGTGCTATAAAGGCAAGTGGATAATACCAGGACAAATTATTAAGGCTAAACCTTGATTTTAAGCCAGTGAGTTGTCCTAAACTAATTTAGGGCACATCATCTGTTGTCATTCTTAGTTTGCTGTTTCTGCATTGCTGGTTTCTACTCCCAGAAATAAAGCATTTGATGTATTTGAATGATAATACATCATATTTAGCTGTTAGATACATGTGAGCTATTCTGTGTGTCAAAGGATCATCAGTTTAGTCAAGAACAAACTAATAGTTAATGGCACTACAAGTACTTTACCTACTTGTAAATGTATAAGTCCCTCAATAATTTTACTGTCCAGAGGCTACTTGCCAAAACAGTAACAGATAGAAGTATTATGGAAAGTACAAATAAATGGTATCTATGGAATCTGTGCAGTATTAACTATTAAAATGCTAATACATTGGAATAAATGGAATACAGCACATTGTTCTATTATTGCATATATGTATATAATTTTTAAGCTTCTTGAAAAGTTTTCCTGCTGTGCTTTATAGTACAAAATACATGGAAGAAGAGTAGATTTAAACTGTAAAAACAATTTTGCTTTCATTGAATCAGTGCAGTTTCATATTCAGCTTTTGGTTGTTACTCAGCATGATTTGAAAACAACATGTGGTAAAAATTCCTCTGAACCAGAATCTGACTTTTCCTATGAAATCTGCGAACCAGTCTAATACCAGTCAGATCTCAAAACTTTATAGACAGACCTCAAAGCACTACTTCACACTTGAAAATTTATTTTGAAGTCACAAGTAATAACTTGTATATTACTGACCAATACTTTTTAAAAAAATATTACTAGCACTAATTTTTGTATATTTCCAACAGTACTTTTGACTATCATAGAAGTCAGAATTAGAAATATAGAAGTAAAATTCCTGGAAGTGTCCCATTCCTGGAAGTGTTCAAATAATGTGTACATGCGGTGCTTAGGGACATGGTTTAGCAGTGGGCTTGGCAATGCTGGGTTAAGGCTGGACTTGATCTTAAAGGTCTTTTCCAACCTAGATAATTCTGTGATTGTATGAAATTAATTCCGTTATTTTTTAAGAACAGGAACATTTAAAAATGAAACCGTAAGGCCTGCTGACCAGAACATTCACAAAACTGAGACTCTTCAAAAGTAATCTGAAAACTCATGAATCTCTGAAAGTCACTTAAGGTGCTGTAAGGTAAAATTTGTCTGAATAATATAGAGCCTTAAATATATGTTAAGTTCAAATAAAATTTAGGCAACAATGGAATTGCTGGTGGTAACTTTTACCTCCAAGGGAATTAAAAGTCATATATTGAACAGTGTATTAAGATCGTAAACACAGAACATTATTTTCTACAGCAAACTGAATAACAGGAAGGAGGGAAAATGCAGATTTGACAGGTAGTATGTGCAGGGTGCTCTCAAGCATCTTGCATTTGGCTGGGTGTACCTGTAGGAATCAAAGCTGCTACAGACAACTCCACATGTCAGACTTTCCAATGAAGGCGAGAGAAGTGAAATGCTTCGAGCCTGCAAATTTAAAAACCTGAGCATCATAAAGTTGACCACAACCATCAAAAAATGAGACTTGTGAGAAATGAGATTGTAATTTGTTGAAATGTTTCTTGGCATTCTGAGTAAAAGAAATAGTAATTAAAAAAAAAAAAAAGTCTTCTGCTGGTTTATAAAGGGCATAACATAGAAAAAGGCTTTGACAAATATATAGAAATGCAAACTCAGTTTATACCACTGCAAAACAGTGCACTAGGAAGGAGATTAATCATTAGTAGAATTGTTCTCTAGAAAGAGCAAAAATGTTTTGTGTATAATTATCAATGTTCTCTGTTGGACCCTTTACCACTTAATTGAGAAAAAGGTAAGTCTCAGGTTACAGAAAGAAGCGTGTAACTAGAAAAATTGGTGACTTCTAATGTTGAAGATTATCTATATGGCAATTAATTATCTGAGAAAGAAGTGTTTTGAATGAAAGATCATAGGATCTATTCTGAATGCTATGCTGGATAGCCAATGGCAGAAAACTTGGTGCTTATAGCAGTCATAAATTCGGTTCCTGGAAGTTTTATTTAAATTTTTTGCTTTTCTGAAAGGATGGAATCAAACCAGTAAAAAACATGGATTCATTTGTTAAATCAGATCCTCTCCATATATTTTAAATTTTTGCAAAATTATCTCTTTTATAAGCTCAATTACCTCTCTGCAAAACCTAAGCATTTAAATATATTTCAAAATTTATGGATTTCAACTTCATATGAGGGACTAAAGCTTTAACCCCCAAAGCTTAAATATATACCAGAGTTTTAACCTCCCATTCATCAGTTCAGCAATGCAAAAGCTGGAGTGAGGTTGTCTTCAAAAGTCATAAATATTTATCATGATCCTACTGAGAACTTTTCTAAAAAGTCTTGTATTTATGTATGTGCATAAATATATATACCAACTTTTTTTTTTTTTAAAAAAAACATTTCTATATCACTATCTATATTTTTATAACCAGGATAGTCTAGTCACATGATTTAAATTTCTCGACTAAAAATCATAAGAAAAAATCTGTACTCTATTGTAATCGAACAGCTTTTAGAAGAATAGCATAGCAACAAAATGCAGCAATGTGAACCTTCCTCCCATATCTTATCAATGCACAATGGGCACAGTGCAATCCAAAATGATTCATAATACACAAATAGTTAAACATATTAGTCAGACTAAATTAAATAGTTTTAGCTGGTGCCTCAGTATTTCAATGCCTTGCAACATATCCTGTTTCAAGAATGATTAATACTTCTTGGTCTCTGTATCCCGATTTTGTTGTTGACTGCTAGTATAGACCTTGGGTGTTTTCTGCTCAGTACTCTTTAGAAACAGAGATTGGACTGTATGTCTTCAGTCCCCTTCTACTACTGCCTCTCTACAGTTCCAAGCTCTTAGAGGCACTCTGCCTTTGAGATGTATATTTCTCAACAGCTGTCTTCTCCTTGCTTTGGTGACTCAATGATCAGGTGACCCAGGGCCTTTTTCTATCATGGTTCATATTTCAGTAGCTTCACAGGTCTCCTGACAATATATCTACTTTGCAGATATGAGATGACAAAGTTAGCTTTAAATAAATTAGCTCAGGTCAGCAGTTCAGTCATAGCAGCCTAGTATGAACTCATTTATTCTATTTGTCACCAAATGGGGTAAGTGTCATTCCTTAAGTGTCCTGAAGGAGAAAATATTTTATAATTTTTTAAAAGTCATGGACCTTACAAAGAAACAGCTAAATAAGGAAAAGGTCTTTCAGAAGTGTCTGTGTTAGTGCAGATAAACCAGTCAGTCTTAGAACTGAAAAAATCTACTGTTGCCTCAGCATGACACTGTGCCCTCCCCTCTACCCAAATACAATGCCATATCATATGCAGCACTTACATTACTCCAAGGACAAAATTTTGCCCAGTGCTAAATTGCGGCACATGGAAAACCAAGCTTATTTAGTGAAACTCCAGTATCTCCACACAGCACTGAGCTACTCTTTGCAGACAAACGCTTAGGGATTCATATCCACAAATTACAATAAAGGTAAATGGTCCCAAGGCAGGTGAGTTTTGAAAATCATCTTTCCTAGTTAATATTTTACTAACCTTCTTTCTCCCGTCTTTAGATTCTTCAGTACAAAGAAGTACTAATCGTTTATCCATTCACAGTAAGTGCATTATTAACACCGGCAAAGTTAGAGAAAAGGCACAAATGATCCAAATTCAGAAGTGTTTACTCCTACCAAATGTTTGCAAAATTGTATTATTGTGGGAAGATAGTGGTGGAAAAGCTGCGTTGGTAGTTAAACCATCTGAAAATGTGGCTTTTCTTTCACCTTATACTGCATTACTGCAATAAAAATAGAAGAGTGTAAATACACAAGTAGTACAGAGATGCACAGAATCAACTTCTTAGATAAATGTGTTGGTCATGTGTGGGACAGTTAGTCTAAATATCTGTCTGAATAAAGCTATACTTTGTGAAGTCTCATTTTTTTCACTTAAATCTGTTCAAGAGCAGTTAGGCATCCTTAATAAGGACAGGACACAGGGTGAAAACAGAATAACTGACACTGATGGATGGTCACCTAGGGTTGATGGATAGAGGGCAAACATCCATTCTCATGTTTCCAGACCTCTCTGTAACAGCTGACATTTTCAACCATAAGATATTGCCTGCCTTATAGAGGTGGCAGTTGTTCAGATGTGTATACCAGAAGGATGCAAATTACTGCTGGAACTGGTCATCCCAAGGGTAGTGATGGCAAATTGCATCTCTGCCACTAGGTTTCCTCTCACTCTCCCTCCACATTAGATGTCTTTAGGAAATGCCACTTATTTCAGAAACCCAAGAACTCATCAGCAGAGGTTGCATGAGCTAAGGAAACCTGTCTTGTGACAGGTACCCTGCTGCAAAGTGTTTAGTGTTCTGGGACCAGGTTAAGTAAAGTTTCAGAATGAGGCCTGAAAAAAATGTGAATGCTTGCCACCAGAGAGAAGCAGGAGAATATGTACTCATCTGGACTCAGTTTAGACTACTGAATGTGCATGGTCATAGGAAACAGCTCTAAAAGCCTCCTCATTTTCCATCTGAAGGTAACATGTGGGGTTTTTTTGCCTTTATTCTCATTAGTAGAAACACTTAACAGAAATCTTCTATGATGTTAAAGAAGAAAATTCTATCCAAAAAAGTAAAATAAAACAACATACACACATCCTTCCTTCTGGAAGAAAAGGGAAAATAAAAAAATGGAAAACACATGACACATTAACCATTTTACCTAATGAGTGGCTGCAGGGTTTAAATACTATAAATATGTAGACAATAAAAAGAGCTTGAATGGCTAATAAAGAAGATACATGTTTTATGCTTCTGTGTTAGACATAGCAAAGTTTTTCTTGATGTTGAATATGTCATTGCCTTTTGACGATTTGAGTATAAGAATCAATGCACCAAACTCTAGGCATAAACCCACCAACAGGTAGTCTAGAGAAGACATTACATAGAGATGCAAAAGAAATCACATAACATGAAAATACTTTTTTGGACAGATAACACAACGTTCCAGTTAGTTTTGCTTTAATACTACCATAGCATAGCTTTTTTGAGGTTTCTATTGTAAACACCATTTAAAGGTGTTGAAGAGGCTGGGAACAGGCAAAAATGAATTTATACAGATGAGAAGAAATATAGGATGGTTTAGGAAGGAAAACTATATCTGTCTTGGAAGAGATGGGGAGGACGGTAGAGACTGGGGAAACACAGATAAGTTTAGTTGCAAGAACTCTATTGAAAAGCATCCTATGTGTGTTCTGGTCTGGGTCAACCATCATTCCATACTTTCATTAATGACATAGACAACAGAATAGTGTGTTTACTGAATTTGCACTTCACACCAAACTGAGAAGTTGACAGTTACAATTATTCTAAAAAAAGATAAGAATTCAAAATAACCTTGACAAGTCTCATCTGGGGGACAAAAAACCCAGAGAACTTCTCAGGAAGAGCAAACGTAAGGTGCTAACTTAAACAGAACAAATACAGGATGAGAAAACAGATGGTTATGAGCTATAGAAAAGCACCTAAAAGTTATAGTTAATCTGGAATAGCTATGAAACTATGCTCTTCTGAAAATGGCAAACACTGTTTTGGGATCCATGAAGTGGAGTACAGGTTACAAGATGTGAAATAATTGTCAATAGTTGTGGATAGCAATCAGATTACGCTCTCTGGTTTGAGATGCCATCATTCAGTGGGGGGTATGACTAAAGAGAGAGAGTAAAGAGGAGAATAATGAGGAAGATCAGAGGTCTGCCTGACACATATTTCTTCAGTCCTAAGAAGAAAGACTGATAGAAGTGAGGGGGTAAGATTTTAATACCTTTCAAATATGTAGAAACCTATTGCAAAAAGGCAGGGAGCCATGCATGAGGCAAAGGGAGAGAATTAAAGCTAGACATGGGGGCAAACATACTAATGCAAAGCTAGTGAATCCGTGGACAGACTGGAGTGCATTTTATTTTACCATTAGAAGTCTCTACTGATTATTTAGAAAAGTACCTGTCAGAAATGACATACATGTGGCACAGGATAATGGGCTACATGGTTTTTCAGGGTCTCTTACAGCCTTATAATTAATCTTCAACATTTTCTAGCTCCAGAGAACCTTTTTTAATTAGCAAAGGATGCAGAAAATGAAGGATTTCTACCTCAAGATCTACATTTAATCTCAGCGTTATCTTCCAAAAAGGCACTTTAGGTAGCAGTTAGGTAAAAGTGTAGGTCTATCCAAACTTGTAGAGTATCAGGCTTATAGAACTGGAAGGGGATGAGAACAGCATCCATATACAAAAAGAGCCAAAAAAAGCAGGAAAGGACAAATTGGTTCTTAGATCAATCTTCAGTTTAATTAAATGAAGAAAGTTCACTGAGCCTAAAACAACAACCTCAGTAAAAATATATGAATGAATCCATGAGAAAATGGAAGGATTTGACCCAGAGTTTCATAACTATAAGAACAGAGAAGCAGGAGCTTTCTAGCAGGAATTCTCTGGGCTCTAGTAGCTTAAAGTCAAAATTTAAAGAACCTCACAGGTCAAAACACTTGAATAATAGCTTACTCAGAATCTCTGCTGTAAAGCACATAGAACAAGAAGTCCAAAAAGAAAGAAAAAAAATGAATTAAAAGAAACAAAACAAACAGAACAACAGAAAGCTGAACTAGCTGAGGTTAACGGATTTCTGTCAAATCTAATTTAGATATGTATTATAAGAAAGCTGAAAACGAAAGTTCTGTAGACCTTCAGGAATTTGGATTCTGATGAGAAATACACAAGATATTTAAATAATTGTCATTGTATTTCTGACAAATACAGAGTTATCTCTTTAATTGTAAACACTTTAAATGTGTTTTAATATATGAACTTTTCTGATTTGTATTGGTCTGAAAAAATATCTGGTGCCTGGATGTCCAGATGAGATTTACTAAAACTCATATTTACATCTTTATATTCCTCAACAGCTGTTATCAAAATTAAAAAAATAGTATAAAAGAGTTCATAAAAAAATCTTTTTCATTACATTTGAGAATATCCTTCCTCCTATTATTAAAAATGACAAGTTTTCTAAGAAATGGGAAACAAAAAGGGCAGTGGAAAAGCAGAAAGAATGAAAACTGCAGTGAGAGGGATCTAAATTATAGTCCAAAATAAAAGAGAAGACACACTGTATAGGAACTTTTAAAAAAACTTTTAAAAACTGCAACATTTATAGCATCACTATAGTAATCATAGTTTAAACAAGTAGGAAATACAAAAACGTAATAAAGTAAGGCAAGCGTGGACTACTTTGCTTCAAATTCCTTCAACTAGGATCCTGAACAAGACAAACTCAGATGGATTTACATCATCTGTGTCCAATCCCACATTGTCACAGCACTACGAAATCAGTTCAGCATCTCAGATATTGAGATTCATCCCTGACAAGTTTGCTTACATAGACACAAGAAATAATTACTAATTTAGAAACAATCCCAAAGTAGCCAAGACTGCTCTGCACAAGCAGCTTTACATGAGAACTCTATGATGTTGCTGACCCATAACCCTTCCCACCTCCCCAGCTTTTTGATCTCTGAGCAATAATGGATACAAGGATCAGCTGAAGTTCACTATTTTTATTTTTTTTTTGCCAGTTGAATTTATATTGTCTTCTAACATGACGTTTTTCCTTCTGTAATGAAAATCCAAATTGAAATTCTCTTTTGTGTTCAGCTACTTTTTAATCTGTACTAATATTAATTATTTTCTATAACACCAAGAGTAACATGCAATAGTCATAAGGGGCAGAGAAACAGTAGATCTTTTTTCAATTTTTTTCTCAGCTATACATATAAAGAGTATGTATGTTCCATTAAGAAAGAAGACAAGTTGCTGCTGTCTATTTTCTGTTAGAAAAACCTATACAGACAGCTCTAAAAGAGTTTTTCTGGGCACTATTTGTTTTGAATGAGGAGAGTTTCAGATTACCAGGTAAGTTAAACATCACATCCCAGAATGCACAGCCCTTTTGGGTAAAAGAGGTAAATACTGTTGGGAGGGTTAAGCTTCAGATGGAAATGTAAGGGCAGTACACATCCTGCAGTCTGCTATGCAGAACCACACTAAGACGAGCTGCAAAACCGAAATCTCAGACCAATGTTGCTTTCATAAGCTGTGATATGTTCTTTCTATCTGTTTGTACGTTTTCCTTAAATTTGCTTAGTTTTTGCTTAATATGAAGGTTTCAAAATATTTTTAGAAATAGCCAAATAAGATACTTGGCACACAAAAAGTGGTGTTTAAAAGGTATCCAACATCATGACTACCCATTTCCATAAATCATACACAATTTGGTGATGCATCCATAACTGTTTAGTTAACATGACAACAAAGGATAGTTATTTCATGATTTATAATGAATGAAAGAGGAGAATCCCTGAAGGGGATTACTTACTGAGAATGGCAAATTTCAGCATGAGAAGAAAAGTGTTTAAAATTTTTTAAGACAGATATTTCTTAGTGCTATAATGTGTAACTGAGCATTTTGGGGTTCTTGGCAGGGCAGACACTTGCCTGAAAAGTGTGGAATAAGACTATGAAAGAGTCCTTTTCCAAGGAAATTTTATACAAGCATATCCTGATGCTATAAAAAGCAACAAAAGAGATGTAGCAGGCAGAAGAAACTTTCTTGAGAAACTGCAAAAGTAGATTAATCATTTAAAAGGACTATGCAAATCTAGGGCTTCAGAAAGGTAAGCAGACTGAAACAATGAAATGGTGCAATGGTGTCGTTGAGCAGAGCTATATAGGGGAGGCAGAGGCAAGCATACAAGAAGGCAGCATTTCCACAAATGTCCCTTAGATGTGTCAGTTTTTACTCAAAGAGACCACCACCCCTTTCTTTGTCACGAGGATCTAACATTTGTCTTCTAATTAAAGAAAGCAACACTTAACATGCTTTCACACATTCATAATATCAAAGATATACAGGTGGAAAGTTACATCACGAGTCTTCAATTGGCCACTAAAGGCAGAACTACCACCGGTCCTGGGTCAGGTTGGCATAGCTTGAGCCAGCAGGAGCATGAATATCTTCAAGGGCAGAGATGCAAAAACCTCCTGGGTAACCTGTTTCAGTGTTGTGCTCCTCTCCAGGGAATAAACGTTTCTACTGGCCTGTTCTCTTCCACTTAGCCAACAGCTGGTCAAGCATGATTTGTGCTTGGGAAAGGCAAATGACTATTTGCATGAATGTGGGTTGTAAACAGACATGCTCCATCATCTTTCCAGGGCCTGAGGAGGGTCTGATCACCTGAAGTTCTTCAGGTCAACCAAAGCTATGACTTTAGTCTCTGTTTTCATTCATTTGTGGACATAGAGAAACCAAATATGCAAAAAGTGGCGCTCTGATCATCATTCAAGGGAGAGAACTGGAATATAAAATGAAGCAGCCGTACTTTTATTTCCCCAAATTGAGCACTGAACAGTGGTATCAATTCCTTCCCCTTAAAATACTGAGGGAAAAGTTACAAATTTTCCTCTGACATCGTTGTATTTCCCACTGGTGTTTGTATCTTAGAAGTTAACATACCTTACATACCAGGACATCCTATATTTTACAGTTGCTATGGCAATTGCTAATTGGATATTGATTAGAAGAGTAAGTAGTGTTCTAAAAAAGCTATGCAATTAGCTACACAACCCTAAGGATATCTAGAATGGTATTAACATATGCACTTTTGCTTTGAAAAATTTCTGTATCATCATTGCTTTCAGGTTATCTAACACTTGCTGACTGAATCTAACCCATTTTCAAAGCTTTGCACCTCTGAGCAGACACATCCTGGTTTTCACATGCAGATCTGACACAAGCTGAACTACAGCAGCACAGAATTCAGTATTAATAAACAGGTTGGCCTTTCTGTGAAGATGCAAAGAAATGTCATTATGGGACTATTAAACATATTTTGCTCTGGGCCACGCTGGGCTCTAAATAAGAAAATTTTCAAAGGAGTCAAGTGAAGCTCAGACTTTCCTCAAAATCAAGTGACTGGTGATTTGTAATTACTAAGTGCCTGCATCCCAGCCTTCCTAAAGCCAACAAGGGTATTTAAGTTTCTCTCCCCAGTTGATCTGGATTTGATCAGGAGAGGGGGAACATGGAAGAGAGAAGCCCAAACTGCATTCAAGGCTATACAAATTCTCATCTACTGAGAAAAAGGACATTTCACTAGTTTCAGTCTCAAGGTGAAAAAGGGCTTAGACCTGCAAGACTTCTCTTTGAGGATTTAGGGTAAAATGGTTGCCTTACTACTCCAGCTTGCTACAACGCAATACCCAAACATCCATGATTCACTGAAAGCACAGCCTTACATAATTAAATAGTATTTTTCATTCCTAAATTGCATGGTTTTTACAGAGACAAAAACATTTATATAGTCTCAGTACATTACCTGAGAAATTACTGTTATAAATGCATATGCAAGGAGGTATCTGAGATAATTATGATTTCGGTGATAGATATTGGCTAGATTGCAGGTTTTTTACAGTTTGAAAGACTTTATTCAGCATTGCATAGTTTATTAATTGACTTTGATAGTTAAATTTGCATAACATTTTGAACTGTTTAGTAAACCAGTTTCCAGTTTTCAGTTTATCTGTTGGGTTGTTATTTGTACTTTTATAAAGCGAGATACATCTGATTTCTTATGGGATTTCTAAGCACTCAGTATTACAAACTGCAAAATCTACTGCACAGGATACATTATGGTCATTGGAAAATGCCTATATATTTTAAAAATTAATATTAATCCAGACTTTCAAAAAATCTGCTTATAGTGTTACTTCTCTAGATCTTTGCTAAACTGAGTGGGAAGCTAGTGATTAGTAATGAAATCATAACAGGTTTGAGGAGCTCAGAACAGCTTCATCTCTGTTGTATTGTTTTATACATGGTTATTTGGGTATTGTAGAAACAGTATATACTATACTTTCTGAAACCACATTATTTGTTCTAAAGCAAAGATGCTATGTATAGAGAAACATATATCGCTTACCGCCTTTAAATTCCACAGGAAATCTGTTATTAAATCCAGTTTAATTTACACTATAGTTTTCAGATTATAATATGGAAAGCTAGTAACTAAAACCAAAACTAAAGTAACTAAAAGTAGTAAATTATCTGTAATTCATGAGGCAGTATATTTTCCTTTACAAAAAAGTCCCCCAAACAGAAGAAAAACAAAATAAAAAGATAACCCACAAAAATGCCAGTCAAAACTGTGTCTATCATTGTGGAATAATAACATTAGTCTTTTAATCTTCTGAAAAGTACTGACAAGTCAGATAAAGAAAATGAAGTACTATTCTTTCTAAAAATTTAAGTGAGTGGTTCTTTAAAGTATGATCCTCAAAATACAGTGCTCAAAGTTACCAGTCTCTTTTGCTAAAAGAGAAAATAATTGTAATCTTTCTTTATTTGATCAATATTTTTTCTTCTATTTCCAGATAACATCTTATTACCTATTTCCACTGGTAAATGTAGGCATTAGACTAATGCCATTTAACTTGCTGGGAATGTTGGCGATGCCTCCAACAGGGCTACCTAGACTAAGCAGGAAATAAAAACACAAGTAGTATAAAAGGTAATTTTACTTTAGTCCATATTAAATACTGATCTAATAAAGATGATCTGCAACTTACTTGTCTGTACAATTAAACCAAGGTATTTACTATACCTACTGCATTTTAATGATTTAAAGATAGTATATACCATTTAGAAAAGAAAACTTTATGGAAAGAAATCTAACTATAGTGTGGGAAAACATTATCTATTCTGTTTCTCCAGGGTAAAAAAATGCAAAGGCATTTTTTAAAGTTACTTTCAAACTACCTTCCTTGCTTCATAAAATGCCACTGGCAAAAATAATGCTGCTTTTATAATGTAACTGTGGTGACATATTTGTAAAGCAGCATGTAAGCACTCATAAAAGGGTAATGACTTCCTTAAGTGATAATAAAATAAGCTTTCATGTAGAGATACACTGAAGTGCTACTGTTCATGTGCAACAGTAGTAGCATTACCTATTTATTTCTTATCTTCTGCAACTCACGTTTTACAAGGTAGGAAGGGTTTGTGCCTGCTTGGTTCAAGCCAGTTTGGGACACCATAGGTACATCTACACTACCATTTTACTTCAGCTCAAAAATGTAATTTGGAAGCAAATCTTAGCATCAGTATATCTAACCCTAGAAAATGGCCCCAAGTTATTGTGAATGCTCTTACAGCATGTGTGCCAGGTTTCTTTTGGATTAAATTAAACTGGAAGATACAGTCTTGGAAAGCATCTGAAGTGGTGTAATCACATGGGACCATACTAGCAACTTGCAAGTAAAGCTTCTAAAACATGTACAGTTTGAAGGGTGGCAACATAAAAAGCTAAAAAAAAAAAGTAATTTGCTTTTGTTGCTAACTCAGTTTCTGTATTCTGCAGCCTGGATAATGTCATTAACTCAGTCTTCTTGGTGACGAGAATGCTTTGGGGAGAGCATGGCACCAGCTGAGTACCTGCAGAAACCACTGTGAGATTTTCACCCCTCCAGCCAGAAGTCGACAAAGAAACCTGTGCTTTCTCATTGATTTCTTATGGGAATGTCACTTCTTGATTCATGCAAGTATATGACGGTGTGTTACGTGAATTAAGTGAAGAAAATGTCTAGAGCATGCCTCATCTCTAGATGGTTGACTGTTTTTTAAAATAGTTTATAATCACTGAAAGCAAGATACTCATGACCACAAGCAGAGACACCCCAAGTCAGGACTTTCAGTCCTTCAGGGTAGACTTAAAGCACATACATGGTTGCACACAAAGGTAGCACAAAATTAGTAGAATTAGATGAAATAGACAAAATAAATATGTGTGGAGATTAAATTGCAACAAGGGGACCACATCCTTTATCTTCGTTGCCCTCTTTTGGAACAAGGAAATTCACAAATCTCAGAGTGAAGTGCTCTCATCTGAGTAGATCTGGCTGTGGAATGACCTTTTAGAGGAAATGAGTATACGAAAAAATTAACTTATTGATAAAGGCTTCATACTCCTAGCTGATAAATTTTGAAAATAATATCTCTACTACTAATTTTCAAATGTTCTAACCCCTGAGAAATGCCTCCTACACTCTCGTAATGGAAAACAGCCTCTAAGTACCTTTCAGGTCAACACACTTTACTCATAAGGAAGTCACAAGTAATAATAATAGCTGGTGATACAGAACTTAAAGTTTAAATGAACATTATAAATACACTGAATGTACTTGATTTAAAGTTTTGAACAAAATATTTCATTTGAAAGAGGTATCTGATAAACAAAAGCTTTAAAGAAAACATTATGGTTCCAGTGGCGTTTCAGTGGAAGTTTTCTATGTCCCACGTGGAATTTGTGGGTAAAATGAGACTCATTCACTTTACTATAGTCATCTGGCTGGGAAGAATCAATTGTTTAATCATTTCAGAATTTTTTTTTCCCATCCTCTCTGTAAATATGTGAGCATGCACATCTGTTTATACATTTATGTGTAAAAGAGAGGCTGAAAGAACTAGGGAAGGACATAACAGTTCTTCTGTATCACACATCAAGAAAAAAAAAACCAAAACCCTTTGAAAGTGAAAGGCAAGCATGCCACCCTCTCCCTCTATTTTCTCACCTGCTCTACACACCATTATCTCAGTTAACTTCAAGACTGACTCCCTTCTCAGGCCAGTTAAGACCAGGTCTTACAACAAACAAGTGTGCGCTAAATGCTCTTTGCTAAAATCTATCTCTCTCCCTTTCTGAGCCAATAAATAATTAACAGCTCACACAACATGCAATGTCCCATGAAAGGAGAGTGAAAGAGCACAAAACTGGGGTGGTCAACAACTTTGCAGATGTGACATGCCTCAGGGGACTTTCAAGATGGAGATTCAAAAACTCTGTACCAATTAAACTAAATGTGAGTTGTTCACATTACACAGAATAATGATATCAATGTTATCTAATGCCCACGCTGATCATCCATGAGTTCATTTAAACTTTTCAAGTCTTAGTTTCCCTCTTCTGATAATGGGACTAGCAACAGCCTAAACACTTTATTGAGGATCCTTTCTGCCACACTGCTCCAAACACAAGGTAGAAATAGGAAAATATTGTCTCTGTAACAAGTCATTTATACAGAAGGAACAGGAGAGTGACTAAATGAGCGAGCCAGAAAAGAAGGACATGCCATGGTTTAACCTGAGAAGGAAACAGACTTCCACGCTTAAGAAGGACAGGAACCAAAATAGGCAAAGGAAAAAAGAGAATGACTGTACTAACCTAAGTGATAAAGCCATCACCAGCTGAAAATTTAAAAATCAAATAATTGGACATGCCTGCATGCTGGCATTCCTCAGAGAAGGCAGACAATGGATTTTTCCTACTAATTTTAATATTCTACTTGCTCCATAAAATGTGAAATACAGAGTGAAATATAAAGTGCAGACTCAGCACTGAGAATGAACATGAACTGAGAGATAAATCTCCAGATACATCAAGCTAACAATATATAAAAAAAATAACCATCAGGTTTAAAGATCCCTTTGTGTTCCTCCAATTCTAAAGGTCTCCAGTACAAATTCAAGACTTTAGACTTCAGAACTTGGTCATATGAAATAATTTTGGACATGATGAAGGAAGGATTTGGCTGTTCTTCTAGCTTCTAGCTCTAGCCCATAATGTTGACATTTTTCAAAGGAATCTGTGTTGTGCAACACATATCCGATTAATGTAGTGGTGTATGTTTGTTTGTTTGTTTTTCCTAAAATCCACCCTCCCAATCATAGAAAGAGGGGAGCAGAACACAGGTAAATACCTTCTCTCAAGATACAGGATATAGTAGCATGAGTATCGATAATTTTAAACTCATTTGAGTACCAACACTAAGGCTGCAATTCTCACTACTCTGTTGGCTACTGTGCAGCACTCCTGTGGCACAAAGCAGCTACAGCACTGATTTAACCAGCCAGTGCAGTATTTTTCCCACTGGGATAAGATTTAATTAGTGTTATAATTTAACTAAGGGGCTTAGACTACAGCAAATAAAGTAAGAGTACACCTTTCCTTGACATTTCTGGGTAGGGAGACCCTGGGGAAGTGTCAAATGAAGAAAAAAACACAAACAGGTAAAATAGATGTAAAAAGGCGTTCAAAAGCAGTTTCATTTAAAATTGCCAAAGCTTCTGGGTTTATCAGGTTTTCAGCTATTTTAGAGCCAACTTCAAAAAATAATAATAAAAATTAAAGTTTTCACTATACTAGATTTACATACTTTTCTGTTTGCCATCTGCAACCTATTATAGTCTCTCTGTGTGGTCCTTACTGAAATACAGCCTCTAATGAAGAAAAAGAACAACGCTTCTCTTGTCCAGATTTTCCAGGACATGTGCACACTTCTAATCCCTTGGCATAGAAGCCCCTGTGCAAGTCCAATGCCCCTTCATACAGATTATAGCTTTAAACCTTCTCCTGAACCAGATGGCTTTAAAAAAAAATAGATTGCAGGTAGGATAGGGGAGGGATGATCTCCAGACCTCAGAAGGTCAGTTTTAGTTTTGCCTTTAGTGCTTAAAAAACACAGACACACAAACAGATACTGCAGTGAAAATGGATCCTGGATTTCTAGTAACAGGCCAGTTTCCAGAAGCTCAACTTGCTGCAAAAGAAAGAAAGGGAAAAAGAAAAGAAAAGACAAGACAAGAAAAGAAAAGAAAAGACAAGACAAGATAAGACAAGACAAGACAAGAAAAGACAAGAAAAGAAAAGAAAAGCAAAGCAAAGAAAAGAAAAGAAAAGAAAAGAGAAAAGAAAAGAAAAGAAAAGAAAAGAAAAGAAAAGAAAAGAAAAGAAAAGAAAAGAAAAGAAAAGAAAAGAAAAGAAAAGAAAAGAAAAGAAAAGAAAAGAAAAGACAAGAAAAGACAAGAAAAGACAAGACAAGAAAAGACAAGAAAAGAAAAGACAAGAAAAGACAAGAAAAGAAAAGAAAAGAAAAGAAAAGAAAAGAAAAGAAAAGAAAAGAAAAGAAAAGAAAAGAAAAAGAAAAGAAAAGAAAAAGAAAACACCCCCCCCCCCCCCAAAAAAAAAACAACAACAAAAAACATCACAAAAAAACACAACTCACAATGATAACTACTTCTGACAAAGGACAAGTTTTGAAAATCACCACTTCTTATAAACCAATGTGTGGCATGTTTCTCTTAGCAAAAACAAGTATACAGTTTGTTTTTGGTATTAGTATCATGAAAAATAAGTTATTTTGGAGTGACAGAGTCACAATTACGATTGCAATTAAAATTTCACAAAAATAGCTGTCCCTAGAGGTTCAGCCACCGAACACAGATATTGTGTGCCACATAAACTTCTCCGCAATTCTTTCAACAATTTCTTATCTTGTAGCAAAGCTGTAAAGGTCAGATTTGGATCTAGAGTCTCCAGTAATAAAGGAGGATCCAGCCTGGTTTCACTATTTAAAATTGTTTCATAGCTCTCTTTTGCATCCGTCTGTGAACTTCCCAAAGATGCATGTAGATGAATGAGGCTGCACTACCCCTGAGCCTGCTCCCACTGGAAGGGGAAAGCTGTGATAAAGTTACTTTAACAAGTGAGAGCATCATCCCAGCCACAGCCCTCAGGTGCTCCCTAGGCAATTCATGCTGCTTGCAGTTATGGAAGAGTGGCCTGAAAAGGCTGTTTTTCAGCTTTTCATTTTAACCATTAAAGTTTCATCTTACAACAAGTTTCTCAATAACTATATACTCCACCAGGATCTTACTAGATACTTGTGCAATAAATTGAAAGTATACTGTTGCAGCCAAATCTCTGAAAGTCTACTAGCTTTTCAATTAAAAGTATGCAGTATTAAGCATGTCTATGTGAAAAGTACTTTTTAAAAGTTCTACGTAATTATGAATTACAGAAACTTATTTTTATTAAAAAAACAAAAAAACCAACACACCAGTCATTGCACCCCGAGAGAATACATGAAATTCTCTGACAAGCAGCACAGAGCCAAGAAAACAGCTAAAGGGAACAGCTGGCAGGTGCCTATTGAAAATGAACATTGAGGTTCCAAGTCTTGGAATTTTTGTTTCAGTAGCATGCAGTAGAGATCAGGGAAACTCCTGCTGCAGAAAGTACATTAACTTTGGAACCACTTTTGTTTAGGACAACCTACTATATGCATTTGTAGGGTGTTCTGACACCTAGAGAAATGCAGAGGGAAGAATCTCAACTGTTCAGTCTTCATTAAGTAGCTTCATGCTTGAAAAATAATCAAAAGTGCCACAAGAGAATCTACCCTACAGTAAGGTAAACATAAATGCACTTTACTAGTATTTGCACATCCTAAAGTGTACACAGACTTCTTATCTCAACAAACCTAACAAAATGCTGTTCTAGTAATGGGCTTCAAGCCCGTGACTTTTTCCACTATATGGAATAAGCCACTTAACTGTGCAGGACAAAAAAAGCAACTACATGATCCTTCTTTTAAGCCTCTCTTATCTTTTGAAATAAATTATACAAAATAAAGTGTTTTATCTCAGAATTAAAATTAAAAGAAATCCAGAATGGATCGCACAGCCATTGTAGAAGCTTCACAGGACACATACTTCAATAGATTGGAAAAAGTGTGAATATGTCCGGTTTTCAGTAAAAAATTACCCATGGAGGTTCGTGTTCTTCCTGTGTAAATTTCATACATGTGTTTGTTAAAAACACAACATTACTTAATAAAACCCAAGAAAAATGTAGATGACTACCAAACATCGAACAAGGTGGCTTAGAAGGTAATAGTATTTCACTCTGAGCCATCTGTGTTACAAACCAGAAGTTTCTAAAACTTTCATTCATACCAAAAAACTTTAGAGTGAACATGAAAGGAGGGAGGAGGTAATCAAAACAGCCAAATTGGGAGACTTGCAAAGTGTTTAATTTACATGTCTTAAAGCTAATTAATTAATTGTATATATATAAAAAAACCCAACAACCCCCCACAATTCTATAAATGGTTTTAAATCTCTTTCATTAAATATCAAATACATTGAATTGCTTCATACAAAGAAGTTTGTGGGAATACAACATAGAAATGACAAAATATTCTGTTAAAGGTGAGAACATGATGCTGGACGGGAATAACCAAGATCGGAGACCTGGTCTTCTGAACATGAAGGCTATGTGCATTTAGGGGCCTCTTCTGTTTACAATCAATGGCATGTCAAGCTGCATATCAAATGAGAAGAGCTGAAGCTGAAAGACAGAAACTGTAACAAGAATACAGCTTTAGCCGAAGAATAAAACATGCACTATTAAGACTCTGAAAAAAATATAGCTCAGCCTATCCATCTTTTTTTCCACCCTTTTTCTAAAATTAAGCTATATTTTATCCACACACAGTACATTGCATTAATTTTGCTAATTCCTAATCCTAGGAGAGAAACTATTATAGCCTGTAACATTGAAAATGTGTCCCGGTTGTTAGATTTTCGTTCCATCAGATATGTTTTACATCTACATATATAAAACATAAACCACAGTTATTGATAATGAATCCAATATATGTTTTACCAGTAGATAATAATAATAATGACACACTCTTGTATTATCAAGTAAGAAATATCTATTGTGTAGCTGCCTTTTATTTTAAAGACTATTAAAGTCAAGCAGAAATTTAATGGCTTTAGGAAAAGCTTTATTCCAGTCTGCAAACTGCTGTTTTGTAAATTAAACATGTACACATGTTATTCTGATGAACTGACTTTTCTAAATCCTTTAAAAGTATATTGAATTCGCATTTTGAAGTTTATCTAATCTTTTATAGTACCTAAAAGAAGCATGCAATGTAAAATGTGTGACTGGGATTTACTTCACTAACCCACTTATGTTAAACATATCTTTTCTCATCAAATCCTATATGTTTTACATGCATCAAAAAATAATTACAGCAACATATTAATATCGCTAAGAGACTTGATATAGGCACTCTGAGGAATAGCATTACAGCCATAATTCAGATCTTGTTATCTTTGGGAAAAAAATAGATATTGTTACAGCAGTAAAAGTATACAGTATGTGTCTAATCAAGAGATGAATTTTAAATAAATCCCTTAAGAGGTCTCAAACATAATGAACTTAATGAAAATTAACACAGTGTGAAACAGAGCAGAAATGGAATCATGGACAGCATAAATCAGTGCTCAGACTGGAAGTTCTTAAAAGCTCATATTATAATTTTGAAAACAATTATCTTAAGAGGTCTTAATAACGAAAAAGCAATAAAGCTATTATAGCCATCCTCTGGAGTGCTCCACTTCACCTTGTTATTAAATTGTTAAAACACAAATAATGTGCTTCGGGCTGGATGACCTCCATATTTGTTAACATGAACTCTCTCTGTTTTCAAGCAAGGTCACCAAACAGGACTCAATCTAGGAGCAAAAAGGTTAAGTAACTTGAACAACATGTTCCAATATAATTTCATCAAGGTAAGGATCAAAATCAATTGTGAGAGATAAGAGAAAATAGATTTTTCCCCTTTTCATCATAATTCTGATTACTATTGACTGATTTTAATATAGCAACTGTCAGGTGGCATATTATTGTTAGTGACCTGTTACTCTAGTTGCTTCCTGCTTATGGAGCAGATTAAGGGGAGGACACTCTTGAATAAAAAAAAAAAACAACCAAAGACTGCACACTATTTCACCTACCTGCCTGGGAATTTTTACTTGCAATAAGCAAGTTTAAGCAGAGTTTATCACCCTTCATAAACGATTTTGAAAACAGCTTCACTCTGCATTTGTTTTAAAGAAATAGTAAAGACGGTGTAATTTCCACTTTTAACATTTTTTTGACTTTTTTGTCAAAACTGTCCTTACAAAAGATGGCACCAGCTTTCTATATTAAAAAGTAGCTAAAGTGGAGTGGGATATGAAATTTACATTCCTTGTATGAGACTCATTTTTTACTTCTCCTGGTAATACTTGACAAGGCTAAAATCATACCAGTATCACCTGCTCACTGTGTTTATTAAAATATGAACACAATAATAGAACAAACCACCTTATCAAGGCAGTCATGTAGTGATTTGACCCCAAGGAGCCTTGATATTATTGATTTGCAG